>NC_135136.1:19696969-20000000 GCF_051014445.1 Colletes latitarsis
CGATCAATATTTTAGAGGATAACGCAAGTTAGGTCAAGGTTAGTCCTGGGATTTGCCCTGATCAGGCTCGCACTTTCGCATATTTCTCATACTCGGTGGCCAGATTCTGGGCTTTTTCTGGATTGGATCACGTAGTAATGTGGTACCACACTGAAACAGTAAATTAAACCTAGTTTCGATCAATATTTTTGAGGATAACGCATGTTAGGTCTAGGTTAGGCCCGGGATTTGCCCTCACCAGGGTCATATTACCGCGTTGTACACATACTTGTTGAACAGATCCTGGGTATTTTTCTGGTTTGGATCACGCAGTAATGTGGTACCACACTGAAATAGTCGATTAAACCTGTTTTCGATCAATATTTTAGAGGATAACGCAAGTTATGTCTGGGATAGTTCCGGGATTTGCCCTCGTCAGGCTCATACTTTCGCATTCTTCACATACTTGTTGAACAGATCCTGGGTATTTTTCTGGTTTGGATCAGGCAGTAATGTGGCACCACACTTAAACAGTCGATTAAACCTGGTTTCGATCAATATTTTTGAGGATAACGCATGTTAGGTCTAGGTTAGGCCCGAGATTTGCCCTCATCAGGGTCATATTTCCGCGTTCTTCACATACTTGTTGAACAGATCTTGGGTATTTTTCTGGTTTGGATCACGTAGTAATGTGGTACCTCACTGAAACAGTCGATTAAACCTGGTTTCGATCAGTATTTTTGAGGGTAACGCATGTTAGGTCTAGGTTAGGCCTGGGATTTTCCCTGATCAGCCACATACTTTCGCATTCTTCACATACTTGTTGAACGGATCCTGGGTTTTTTGTGGTTTGGATCACGTAGTAATGTGGTACCACACTGAAACATTCAATTAAACCTGGACTTGATAAATGTTTTAGAGGATAACGCATGTTGAGTCTGGGATAAGTCTGGGATTTGCCCTCATCAGGGTCATATTTTCGCATTTTTCACATACCTGTTGAACAGATCCCTGGCTTTTTCTGGTTTGGATCACGTAGAAATGTGGTACCACACTGAAACATTCAATTAAACCTGGTACTGATAAATATTTTTGAGGGTAACGCATGTTAGGTCTAGGTCAGGCCTGGGATTTTCCCTCATCAGACACATACTTTCGCACTCTTCAAATACTTGTTGAACGGATCCTGGGTGTTTTCTGGTTTGGATCACGTAGTAATGTGGTAGCACACTGAAAGAGTCCATTAAACCTGGTTGCGATCAATATTTTAGAGGATAACGCATGTTCTGTCTAGGTTAGGCCTGGGATTTGCCCTCATCAGACACATACTTTCGCATTTTCCGCATACTTGTTGAACAGATCCTGGGTTTTTTCTGGTTTGGATCACGTAGTAATGTGGTAGCACACTGAAACAGTCCATTAAACCTGGTTTCGATCAATATCTTTGAGGATAACTCATGTTAGGTCTAGGTTAGGCCCGGGATTTGCCCTCATCAGGGTCATATTTCCGCGTTCTTCACATACTTGTTGAACAGATCCTGGGCTTTTTCTGGATTGGATCAGGTTGTAATGTGGTACCACACTGAAACAGTCCATTAAACCTGGTTTCGATCAATATTTTAGAGGAGAACGCAAGTTAGGTCTGGGATAGGTCTGGGATTTGCCCTGATCAGGCTCGCACATTCGCATATTTCTCGCACTCGGTGGCCAGATTTTGGGCTTTTTCTGGTTTGGATCCCGTAGTATTGTGGTACCACACTGAAACATTCAATTAAACCTGGTCTTGATAAATATTTTAGAGGATAACGCATGTTTGATCTGGGTTATGTCTAGGATTTGCCCAAATCAGGCTCATGAATTCGCATATTTCTCATACTTCATGGCTAGATACTGGGCTTTTTCAGGATTGGATCACGTAGTAATGTGGTACCACACTGAAACAGTAAATTAAACCTAGTTTCGATCAATATTTTAGAGGATAACGCAAGTTAGGTATAGGTTAGGCCTGGGATTTTCCCTCATCAGACACATACTTTCGCATTCTTCACATACTTGTTGAACGGATCCTGGGGTTTTTCAGGTTTGGATCACGTAGTAATGTGGTAGCTCACTGAAACAGTCCATTAAACCTGGTTTCGATCAATATTTTAGAGGATAACGCATGTTCTCTCTAGGTTAGGCCTGGGATATGCCCTCATCATACACATACTTTCGCATTCTCCACATACTTGTTGAACAGATCCTGGGTTCTTTCTGGTTTGGATCACGTAGTAATGTGGTAGCTCACTGAAACAGTCCATTAAACCTGGTTTCGATCAATATTTTAGAGGATAACGCATGTTCTATCTAGGTTAGGCCTGGGATTTGCCCTCATCAGACACATACTTTCGCATTCTCCACATACTTGTTGAACAGATCCTGGGTTCTTTCTGGTTTGGATCACGTAGTAATGTGGTAGCACACTGAAACAGTCCATTAAACCTGGTTTCGATCAATATTTTTGAGGATAACGCATGTTAGATCTTGGTTAGGCCTGGGATTTGCCCTCATCAGACACATACTTTCGCATTCTCCACATACTTGTTGAACAGATCCTAGGTATTCTTCTGGTTTGGATGACGTAGTAATGTGGTACCACACTGAAACATTCCATTAAACCCGGTTTCGGT
Organism: Colletes latitarsis; assembly: GCF_051014445.1. Classification (NCBI taxonomy): domain Eukaryota; kingdom Metazoa; phylum Arthropoda; class Insecta; order Hymenoptera; family Colletidae; genus Colletes; species Colletes latitarsis. Next base: position 19,699,618 of record NC_135136.1, read on the forward strand.
CAATATTTTAGTGGATAACGCAAGTTAGGTCTGGGATAGGTCTGGGATTTGCCCTCATCAGGGTCATATTTTCGCATTCTTCACATACTTGTTGAACAGATCCTGGGTATTTTTCTGGTTTGGATCAGGTAGTAATGTGGCACCACACTGAAACAGTCGATTAAACCTGGTTTCGATCAATATTTTTGAGGATAACGCATGTTAGGTCTAGGTTAGGCCCGGGATTTGCCCTCATCAGGCTCGTACTTTCGCATATTCCTCATGGTTCATGGCCGGATTCTGGGCTTTTTCTAGATTGGATCCTGTAGTATTGTGGTACCACACTGAAACATTCAATTAAACCTGGTCTTGATAAATATTTTAGAGGATAACGCATGTTAGATCTGGGTTATGTCTAGGATTTGCCCAAATCAGGCTCATAAATTCGCATATTTCTCATACTTCATGGCTAGATACTGGGCTTTTTCAGGATTGGATCACGTAGTAATGTGGTACCACACTGAAACAGTACATTTAACCTGGTTTCGATCAATATTTTAGAGGACAACGCAAGTTAGGTCTGCGATAGGTCTGGGAATTGCCATCATCAGGGTCATATTTTCGCGTTCTTCACATACTTGTTGAACAGATCCTGGGTATTTTTCTGGTTTGGATCAGGTAGTAACGTGGTACCACACTGAAGCAGTCGATTAAACCTGGTTTCGATCAATATTTTTGAGGATAACGCATGTTAGGTCTAGGTTAGGCCCGGGATTTGCCCTCACCAGGGTCATATTTCCGCGTTCTTCACATACTTGTTGAACAGATCCTGGGTATTTTTCTGGTTTGGATCACGCAGTAATGTGGTACCACACTGAAATAGTCGATTAAACCTGGTCTTGGTAAATATTTTAGAAGATAACGCATGTTAGATCTGGGTAATGTCTAGGATTTGCCCTAATCAGGCACATAATTTCGCATTTTCCACATACATGTTGAACAGATCCTGGGTTTCTTCTGGTTTGGATCACGTAGTAATGTGGTACCACACTGAAGCATTCAATTAAACCTGGTCTTGGTAAATATTTTAGAGGATAACGCATGTTAGGTCTGGGGTAGGTCTGGGATTTGCTCTCATCAGGCTCGTACTTTCGCATATTTCTCATACTTGATGGCCAGATTCTGGGCTTTTTCTAGTTTGGATTCTGTAGTAATGTGGTGCCACACTGAGACAGTCCATTTAACCTGGTTTCTATCAATATTTTAGAGGATAACACATGTTATGTCTAGGTTAGGCCTGGGATTTACTCTCATCAGGCTCGTACTTTCGCAAATTTCTCATAATTCATGGCCAGATTCTGGGCTTTTTCTGGATTGGATCAGGTAGTAATTTGGTACCACACTGAGACAGTCCATTAAACCTGGTTTCGATCAATATTTTAAAGGACAACGGAAGTTAGGTCTCGGATAGGTCTGGGATTTGCCCTGATCAGGCTCGCACTTTCGCATATTTCTCATACTCGGTGGCCAGATTCTGGGCTTTTTCTGGATTGGATCACGTAGTAATGTGGTACCACACTGAAACAGTAAATTAAACCTAGTTTCGATCAATATTTTTGAGGATAACGCATGTTAGGTCTAGGTTAGGCCCGGGATTTGCCCTCACCAGGGTCATATTACCGCGTTCTACACATACTTGTTGAACAGATCCTGGGTATTTTTCTGGTTTGGATCACGCAGTAATGTGGTACCACACTGAAATAGTCGATTAAACCTGTTTTCGATCAATATTTTAGAGGATAACGCAAGTTATGTCTGGGATAGTTCCGGGATTTGCCCTCGTCAGGCTCATACTTTCGCATTCTTCACATACTTGTTGAACGGATCCTGGGTTTTTTCAGGTTTGGATCACGTAGTAATGTGGTACCACACTGAAACATTCAATTAAACCTGGTCTTGATAAATATTTTAGAGGATAACGCATGTTAGGTCAGGGTTAGGTCTAGGATTTGCCCTCATCAGGCTCGTACTTTCGAATATTTCTCATAGTTCATGGCCTGATTCTGGGCTTTTTCTGGTTTGGATCACATAGTAATGTGGTACCACACTGAAACAGTCGATTAAACCTGGTACTGATAAATATTTTTGAGGATAACGCATGTTATGTCTGGGAGAGGTCCGGGATTTGCCCTCATCAGACACATACTTTCGCATTCGTCACATACTTCTTGACGGATCCTGGGTATTTTTCTGGTTTGGATCTGGTAGTAATGTGGTACCACACTGAAACAGTCGATTAAACCTGGTTTCGATCAATATTTTTGAGGATAACGCATGTTAGGTCTAGGTTAGGCCTGGTATTTTCCCGCATCAGACACATTCTTTCACATTCTTCGCAGACTTGTTGAACGGATTCTGGGCTTTTTCTGGTTTGGATGCCGTAGTAATGTGGTACCACACTGAAACATTCAATTAAACCTGGTCTTGATAAATATTTTGGAGGATAACGCATGTTAGGTCTGGGTTAGGTCTAGGATTTGCCCTAATCAGGCTCATATTTTCGCATATTTCTCAAACTTGATGGCCAGATCCATTGCTTTTTCTAGATTGGATCCTGTAGTAATGTGGTACCACACTGAAACAGTACATTTAACCTGGTTTCGATAAATATTTTAGAGGATAACGCATGTTAGATCTGGGTATTGTCTAGGATTTGCCCTAATCAGGCACATAATTTCGCATTTTCCACATACATGTTGAACAGATCCTGGGTTTCTTCTGGTTTGGATCACGTAGTAATGTGGTACCACACTGAAACATTCAATTAAACCTGGTTTCCATCAATATTTTAGAGGATAACGCATGTTATGTCTAGGTTAGGCCTGCGATTTGCTCTCATCAGGCTCGTACTTTCGCATATTTCTCAGAATTAATGGCCAGATTCTGGGCTTTTTCTGGATTGGATCAGGTAGTAATGTGGTACCACACTGAGACAGTCCAGTAAACCTGGTTTCGATCAATATCTTAGAGGACAACGGAAGTTAGGTCTCGGATAGGTCTGGGATTTGCCCTGATCAGGCTCGCACTTTCGCATATTTCTCATACTCGGTGGCCAGGTTCTGGGCTTTTTCTGGTTTGGATCCCGTAGTATTGTGGTACCACACTGAAACATTCAATTAAACCTGGTCTTGATAAATATTTTAGAGGATAACGCATGTTAGATCTGGGTTATGTCTAGGATTTGTCCAAATCAGGCTCATAAATTCGCATATTACTCATACTTCATGGCTAGATACTGGGCTTTTTCAGGATTGGATCACGTAGTAATGTGGTACCACACTTAAACAGTAAATTAAACCTAGTTTCGATCAATGTTTTAGAGGATAACGCAAGTTAGGTCTGGGATAGGTCTGGCATTTGCCCTCATCAGGGTCATATTATCGCAATTTTCACATACTTGTTGAACAGATCCCTTGCTTTTTCTGGTTTGGATCACGTAGAAATGTGGTACCACACTGAAACATTCAATTAAACCTGGTACTGATAAATATTTTTGAGGGTAACGCATGTTCTGTCTAGGTTAGGCCTGGGATTTGCCCTCATCAGACACATACTTTCGCATTCTCCACATACTTGTTGAACAGATCCTGGGTTCTTTCTGGTTTGGATCACGTAGTAATGTGGTAGCTCACTGAAACAGTCCATTAAACCTGGTTTCGATCAATATTTTAGAGGATAACGCATGTTCTATCTAGGTTAGGCCTGGGATTTGCCCTCATCAGACACATACTTTCGCATTCTCCACATACTTGTTGAACAGATCCTGGGTTCTTCCTGGTTTGGATCACGTAGTAATGTGGTAGCACACTGAAACAGTCCATTAAACCTGGTTTCGATCAATATTTTTGAGGATAACGCATGTTAGATCTTGGTTAGGCCTGGGATTTGCCCTCATCAGACACATACTTTCGCATTCTCCACATACTTGTTGAACAGATCCTAGGTATTCTTCTGGTTTGGATCACGTAGTAATGTGGTACCACACTGAAACATTCCATTAAACCCGGTTTCGGTCAATATTTTAGTGGATAACGCAAGTTAGGTCTGGGATAGGTCTGGGATTTGCCCTCATCAGGGTCATATTTTCGCATTCTTCACATACTTGTTGAACAGATCCTGGGTATTTTTCTGGTTTGGATCAGGTAGTAATGTGGCACCACACTGAAACAGTCGATTAAACCTGGTTTCGATCAATATTTTTGAGGATAACGCATGTTAGGTCTAGGTTAGGCCCGGGATTTGCCCTCATCAGGCTCGTACTTTCGCATATTCCTCATGGTTCATGGCCGGATTCTGGGCTTTTTCTAGATTGGATCCTGTAGTATTGTGGTACCACACTGAAACATTCAATTAAACCTGGTCTTGATAAATATTTTAGAGGATAACGCATGTTAGATCTGGGTTATGTCTAGGATTTGCCCAAATCAGGCTCATAAATTCGCATATTTCTCATACTTCATGGCTAGATACTGGGCTTTTTCAGGATTGGATCACGTAGTAATGTGGTACCACACTGAAACAGTACATTTAACCTGGTTTCGATCAATATTTTAGAGGACAACGCAAGTTAGGTCTGCGATAGGTCTGGGAATTGCCATCATCAGGGTCATATTTTCGCGTTCTTCACATACTTGTTGAACAGATCCTGGGTATTTTTCTGGTTTGGATCAGGTAGTAACGTGGTACCACACTGAAGCAGTCGATTAAACCTGGTTTCGATCAATATTTTTGAGGATAACGCATGTTAGGTCTAGGTTAGGCCCGGGATTTGCCCTCACCAGGGTCATATTTCCGCGTTCTTCACATACTTGTTGAACAGATCCTGGGTATTTTTCTGTTTGGATCACGCAGTAATGTGGTACCACACTGAAATAGTCGATTAAACCTGGTCTTGATAAATATTTTAGAAGACAACGCATGTTAGATCTGGGTAATGTCTAGGATTTGCCCTAATCAGGCACATAATTTCGCATTTTCCACATACATGTTGAACAGATCCTGGGTTTCTTCTGGTTTGGATCACGTAGTAATGTGGTACCACACTGAAGCATTCAATTAAACCTGGTCTTGGTAAATATTTTAGAGGATAACGCATGTTAGGTCTGGGGTAGGTCTGGGATTTGCCCTCATCAGACACATACTTTCGCATTTTCCACATACATGTTGAACAGATCCTGGGTATTTTTCTGGTTTAGATCAGGTAGTAATGTGGTACCACACTGAAGCAGTCGATTAAACCTGGTTTCGATCAATATATTTGAGGATAACTAATGTTAGGTCTAGGTTAGGCCCCGGATTTGCCCTCATCAGGGTCATATTTCCGCGTTCTTCACATACATGTTGAACAGATCCTGGGCTTTTTCTGGATTGGATCAGGTAGTAATGTGGTACCACACTGAAACAGTCCATTAAACCCGGTTTCGATAAATATTTTAAAGGACAACGGAAGTTAGGTCTCGGATAGGTCTGGGATTTGCCCTGATCAGGCTCGCACTTTCGCATATTTCTCATACTCGGTGGCCAGATTCTGGGCTTTTTCTGGTTTGGATCCCGTAGTATTGTGGTACCACACAGAAACATTCAATTAAACCTGGTCTTGATAAATATTTTAGAGGATAACGCATGTTAGATCTGGGTTATGTCTAGGATTTGCCCAAATCAGGCTCATAAATTCGCATATTTCTCATACTTCATGGCTAGATACTGGGCTTTTTCAGGATTGGATCACGTAGTAATGTGGTACCACACTGAAACAGTAAATTAAACCTAGTTTCGATCAATATTTTAGAGGATAACGCATGTTCTGTCTAGGTTAGGCCTGGGATTTGCCCTCATCAGACACATACTTTCGCATTTTCCACATACATGTTGAACAGATCCTGGGTATTTTTCTGGTTTAGATCAGGTAGTAATGTGGTACCACACTGAAGCAGTCGATTAAACCTGGTTTCCATCAATATATTTGAGGATAACTAATGTTAGGTCTAGGTTAGGCCCCGGATTTGCCCTCATCAGGGTCATATTTCCGCGTTCTTCACATACATGTTGAACAGATCCTGGGCTTTTTCTGGATTGGATCAGGTAGTAATGTGGTACCACACTGAAACAGTCCATTAAACCCGGTTTCGATAAATATTTTAGAGGACAACGCAAGTTAGGTCTGGGATAGGTCTGGGATTTGCCCTGATCAGGCTCGCACTTTCGCATATTTCTCATACTCGGTGGCCAGATTCTGGGCTTTTTCTGGTTTGGATCCCGTAGTATTGTGGTACCACACTGAAACATTCAATTAATCCTGGTCTTGATAAATATTTTAGAGGATAACGCATGTTAGATCTGGGTTATGTCTAGGATTTGTCCAAATCAGGCTCATAAAATCGCATATTTCTCATACTTCATGGCTAGATACTGGGCTTTTTCAGGATTGGATCACGTAGTAATGTGGTAGCACACTGAAACAGTCCATTAAACCCGGTTTCGATCAATATTTTAGTGGATAACGCAGGTTAGGTCTTGGTTAGGCCCGGGATTTGCCCTCATCAGGGTCATATTTCCGCGTTCTTCACATACTTGTTGAACAGATCCTGGGTATTTTTCTGGTTTGGATCACGTAGTAATGTGGTACCACACTGAAACAGTCGATTAAACCTGGTTTCGATCAGCATTTTTGAGGGTAACGCATGTTAGGTCTAGGTTAGGCCTGGGATTTTCCCTGATCAGCCACATACTTTCGCATTCTTCACATACTTGTTGAACGGATCCTGGGTTTTTTGTGGTTTGGATCACGTAGTAATGTGGTACCACACTGAAACATTCAATTAAACCTGGACTTGATAAATGTTTTAGAGGATAACGCATGTTGAGTCTGGGATAAGTCTGGGATTTGCCCTCATCAGGCTCATAGTTTCGCGTTTTTCACATACTTGCTGAACAGATCCTGGGTTTTTTCTGTTTTGGATCACGTAGTAATGTGGTACCACACTGAAACAGTCCATTAAACCTGGTTTCGATCAATATTTTAGAGGACAACGCAAGTTAGGTCTGGGATAGGTCTGGGATTTCCCCTGATCAGGTTCGCACTTTCGCATATTTCTCATACTCGGTGGCCAGATTCTGGGCTTTTTCTGGTTTGGATCCCGTAGTATTATGGTACCACACTGAAACATTCAATTAAACCTGGTCTTGATAAATATTTTAGAGGATAACGCATGTTAGATCTGGGTTATGTCTAGGATTTGCCCAAATCAGGCTCATAAATTCGCATATTTCTCATACTTCGTGGCCAGATACAGGGCTTTTTCAGGATTGGATCAGGTAGTAATGTGGTACCACACTGAAACAGTAAATTAAACCTAGTTTCGATCAATATTTTAGAGGATAGGTCTGGGATTTGCCCTCATCAGGGTCATATTTTCGCATTTTTCACATACCTGTTGAACAGATCCCTGGCTTTTTCTGGTTTGGATCACGTAGAAATGTGGTACCACACTGAAACATTCAATTAATCCTGGTACTGATAAATATTTTTGAGGGTAACGCATGTTGGGTCTAGGTCAGGCCTGGGATTTTCCCTCATCAGACACATACTTTCGCACTCTTCACATACTTGTTGAACGGATCCTGGGTGTTTTCTGGTTTGGATCACGTAGTAATGTGGTAGCACACTGAAAAAGTCCATTATACCTGGTTGCGATCAATATTTTACAGGATAACGCATGTTCTGTCTAGGTTAGGCCTGGGATTTGCCCTCATCAGACACATACTTTCGCATTTTCCGCATACTTGTTGAACAGATCCTGGGTTTTTTCTGGTTTGGATCACGTAGTAATGTGGTAGCACACTGAAACAGTCCATTAAACCTGGTTTCGATCAATATCTTTGAGGATAACTCATGTTAGGTCTAGGTTAGGCCCGGGATTTGCCCTCATCAGGGTCATATTTCCGCGTTCTTCACATACTTGTTGAACAGATCCTGGGCTTTTTCTGGATTGGATCAGGTTGTAATGTGGTACCACACTGAAGCAGTCCATTAAACCTGGTTTCGATCAATATTTTAGAGGAGAACGCAAGTTAGGTCTGGGATAGGTCTGGGATTTGCCCTGATCAGGCTCGCACTTTCGCATATTTCTCGCACTCGGTGGCCAGATTTTGGGCTTTTTCTGGTTTGGATCCCGTAGTATTGTGGTACCACACTGAAACATTCAATTAAACCTGGTCTTGATAAATATTTTAGAGGATAACGCATGTTAGATCTGGGTTATGTCTAGGATTTGCCCAAATCAGGCTCATGAATTCGCATATTTCTCATACTTCATGGCTAGATACTGGGCTTTTTCAGGATTGGATCACGTAGTAATGTGGTACCACACTGAAACAGTAAATTAAACCTAGTTTCGATCAATATTTTAGAGGATAACGCAAGTTAGGTCTAGGTTAGGCCTGGGATTTTCCCTCATCAGACACATACTTTCGCATTCTTCACATACTTGTTGAACGGATCCTGGGGTTTTTCAGGTTTGGATCACGTAGTAATGTGGTAGCTCACTGAAACAGTCCATTAAACCTGGTTTCGATCAATATTTTAGAGGATAACGCATGTTCTCTCTAGGTTAGGCCTGGGATTTGCCCTCATCATACACATACTTTCGCATTCTCCACATACTTGTTGAACAGATCCTGGGTTCTTTCTGGTTTGGATCACGTAGTAATGTGGTAGCTCACTGAAACAGTCCATTAAACCTGGTTTCGATCAATATTTTAGAGGATAACGCATGTTCTATCTAGGTTAGGCCTGGGATTTGCCCTCATCAGACACATACTTTCGCATTCTCCACATACTTGTTGAACAGATCCTGGGTTCTTTCTGGTTTGGATCACGTAGTAATGTGGTAGCACACTGAAACAGTCCATTAAACCTGGTTTCGATCAATATTTTTGAGGATAACGCATGTTAGATCTTGGTTAGGCCTGGGATTTGCCCTCATCAGACACATACTTTCGCATTCTCCACATACTTGTTGAACAGATCCTAGGTATTCTTCTGGTTTGGATCACGTACTAATGTGGTACCACACTGAAACATTCCATTAAACCCGGTTTCGGTCAATATTTTAGTGGATAACGCAAGTTAGGTCTGGGATAGGTCTGGGATTTGCCCTCATCAGGGTCATATTTTCGCATTCTTCACATACTTGTTGAACAGATCCTGGGTATTTTTCTGGTTTGGATCAGGTAGTAATGTGGCACCACACTGAAACAGTCGATTAAACCTGGTTGCGATCAATATTTTTGAGGATAACGCATGTTAGGTCTAGGTTAGGCCCGGGATTTGCCCTCATCAGGCTCGTACTTTCGCATATTCCTCATGGTTCATGGCCGGATTCTGGGCTTTTTCTAGATTGGATCCTGTAGTATTGTGGTACCACACTGAAACATTCAATTAAACCTGGTCTTGATAAATATTTTAGAGGATAACGCATGTTAGATCTGGGTTATGTCTAGGATTTGCCCAAATCAGGCTCATAAATTCGCATATTTCTCATACTTCATGGCTAGATACTGGGCTTTTTCAGGATTGGATCACGTAGTAATGTGGTACCACACTGAAACAGTACATTTAACCTGGTTTCGATAAATATTTTAAAGGACAACGGAAGTTAGGTCTCGGATAGGTCTGGGATTTGCCCTGATCAGGCTCGCACTTTCGCATATTTCTCATACTCGGTGGCCAGATTCTGGGCTTTTTCTGGTTTGGATCCCGTAGTATTGTGGTACCACACAGAAACATTCAATTAAACCTGGTCTTGATAAATATTTTAGAGGATAACGCATGTTAGATCTGGGTTATGTCTAGGATTTGCCCAAATCAGGCTCATAAATTCGCATATTTCTCATACTTCATGGCTAGATACTGGGCTTTTTCAGGATTGGATCACGTAGTAATGTGGTACCACACTGAAACAGTAAATTAAACCTAGTTTCGATCAATATTTTAGAGGATAACGCATGTTCTGTCTAGGTTAGGCCTGGGATTTGCCCTCATCAGACACATACTTTCGCATTTTCCACATACATGTTGAACAGATCCTGGGTATTTTTCTGGTTTAGATCAGGTAGTAATGTGGTACCACACTGAAGCAGTCGATTAAACCTGGTTTCCATCAATATATTTGAGGATAACTAATGTTAGGTCTAGGTTAGGCCCCGGATTTGCCCTCATCAGGGTCATATTTCCGCGTTCTTCACATACATGTTGAACAGATCCTGGGCTTTTTCTGGATTGGATCAGGTAGTAATGTGGTACCACACTGAAACAGTCCATTAAACCCGGTTTCGATAAATATTTTAGAGGACAACGCAAGTTAGGTCTGGGATAGGTCTGGGATTTGCCCTGATCAGGCTCGCACTTTCGCATATTTCTCATACTCGGTGGCCAGATTCTGGGCTTTTTCTGGTTTGGATCCCGTAGTATTGTGGTACCACACTGAAACATTCAATTAATCCTGGTCTTGATAAATATTTTAGAGGATAACGCATGTTAGATCTGGGTTATGTCTAGGATTTGTCCAAATCAGGCTCATAAAATCGCATATTTCTCATACTTCATGGCTAGATACTGGGCTTTTTCAGGATTGGATCACGTAGTAATGTGGTAGCACACTGAAACAGTCCATTAAACCCGGTTTCGATCAATATTTTAGTGGATAACGCAGGTTAGGTCTTGGTTAGGCCCGGGATTTGCCCTCATCAGGGTCATATTTCCGCGTTCTTCACATACTTGTTGAACAGATCCTGGGTATTTTTCTGGTTTGGATCACGTAGTAATGTGGTACCACACTGAAACAGTCGATTAAACCTGGTTTCGATCAGCATTTTTGAGGGTAACGCATGTTAGGTCTAGGTTAGGCCTGGGATTTTCCCTGATCAGCCACATACTTTCGCATTCTTCACATACTTGTTGAACGGATCCTGGGTTTTTTGTGGTTTGGATCACGTAGTAATGTGGTACCACACTGAAACATTCAATTAAACCTGGACTTGATAAATGTTTTAGAGGATAACGCATGTTGAGTCTGGGATAAGTCTGGGATTTGCCCTCATCAGGCTCATAGTTTCGCGTTTTTCACATACTTGCTGAACAGATCCTGGGTTTTTTCTGTTTTGGATCACGTAGTAATGTGGTACCACACTGAAACAGTCCATTAAACCTGGTTTCGATCAATATTTTAGAGGACAACGCAAGTTAGGTCTGGGATAGGTCTGGGATTTCCCCTGATCAGGTTCGCACTTTCGCATATTTCTCATACTCGGTGGCCAGATTCTGGGCTTTTTCTGGTTTGGATCCCGTAGTATTGTGGTACCACACTGAAACATTCAATTAAACCTGGTCTTGATAAATATTTTAGAGGATAACGCATGTTAGATCTGGGTTATGTCTAGGATTTGCCCAAATCAGGCTCATAAATTCGCATATTTCTCATACTTCGTGGCCAGATACAGGGCTTTTTCAGGATTGGATCAGGTAGTAATGTGGTACCACACTGAAACAGTAAATTAAACCTAGTTTCGATCAATATTTTAGAGGATAGGTCTGGGATTTGCCCTCATCAGGGTCATATTTTCGCATTTTTCACATACCTGTTGAACAGATCCCTGGCTTTTTCTGGTTTGGATCACGTAGAAATGTGGTACCACACTGAAACATTCAATTAATCCTGGTACTGATAAATATTTTTGAGGGTAACGCATGTTGGGTCTAGGTCAGGCCTGGGATTTTCCCTCATCAGACACATACTTTCGCACTCTTCACATACTTGTTGAACGGATCCTGGGTGTTTTCTGGTTTGGATCACGTAGTAATGTGGTAGCACACTGAAAAAGTCCATTATACCTGGTTGCGATCAATATTTTACAGGATAACGCATGTTCTGTCTAGGTTAGGCCTGGGATTTGCCCTCATCAGACACATACTTTCGCATTTTCCGCATACTTGTTGAACAGATCCTGGGTTTTTTCTGGTTTGGATCACGTAGTAATGTGGTAGCACACTGAAACAGTCCATTAAACCTGGTTTCGATCAATATCTTTGAGGATAACTCATGTTAGGTCTAGGTTAGGCCCGGGATTTGCCCTCATCAGGGTCATATTTCCGCGTTCTTCACATACTTGTTGAACAGATCCTGGGCTTTTTCTGGATTGGATCAGGTTGTAATGTGGTACCACACTGAAGCAGTCCATTAAACCTGGTTTCGATCAATATTTTAGAGGAGAACGCAAGTTAGGTCTGGGATAGGTCCGGGATTTGCCCTGATCAGGCTCGCACTTTCGCATATTTCTCGCACTCGGTGGCCAGATTTTGGGCTTTTTCTGGTTTGGATCCCGTAGTATTGTGGTACCACACTGAAACATTCAATTAAACCTGGTCTTGATAAATATTTTAGAGGATAACGCATGTTAGATCTGGGTTATGTCTAGGATTTGCCCAAATCAGGCTCATGAATTCGCATATTTCTCATACTTCATGGCTAGATACTGGGCTTTTTCAGGATTGGATCACGTAGTAATGTGGTACCACACTGAAACAGTAAATTAAACCTAGTTTCGATCAATATTTTAGAGGATAACGCAAGTTAGGTCTAGGTTAGGCCTGGGATTTTCCCTCATCAGACACATACTTTCGCATTCTTCACATACTTGTTGAACGGATCCTGGGGTTTTTCAGGTTTGGATCACGTAGTAATGTGGTAGCTCACTGAAACAGTCCATTAAACCTGGTTTCGATCAATATTTTAGAGGATAACGCATGTTCTCTCTAGGTTAGGCCTGGGATTTGCCCTCATCATACACATACTTTCGCATTCTCCACATACTTGTTGAACAGATCCTGGGTTCTTTCTGGTTTGGATCACGTAGTAATGTGGTAGCTCACTGAAACAGTCCATTAAACCTGGTTTCGATCAATATTTTAGAGGATAACGCATGTTCTATCTAGGTTAGGCCTGGGATTTGCCCTCATCAGACACATACTTTCGCATTCTCCACATACTTGTTGAACAGATCCTGGGTTCTTTCTGGTTTGGATCACGTAGTAATGTGGTAGCACACTGAAACAGTCCATTAAACCTGGTTTCGATCAATATTTTTGAGGATAACGCATGTTAGATCTTGGTTAGGCCTGGGATTTGCCCTCATCAGACACATACTTTCGCATTCTCCACATACTTGTTGAACAGATCCTAGGTATTCTTCTGGTTTGGATCACGTACTAATGTGGTACCACACTGAAACATTCCATTAAACCCGGTTTCGGTCAATATTTTAGTGGATAACGCAAGTTAGGTCTGGGATAGGTCTGGGATTTGCCCTCATCAGGGTCATATTTTCGCATTCTTCACATACTTGTTGAACAGATCCTGGGTATTTTTCTGGTTTGGATCAGGTAGTAATGTGGCACCACACTGAAACAGTCGATTAAACCTGGTTGCGATCAATATTTTTGAGGATAACGCATGTTAGGTCTAGGTTAGGCCCGGGATTTGCCCTCATCAGGCTCGTACTTTCGCATATTCCTCATGGTTCATGGCCGGATTCTGGGCTTTTTCTAGATTGGATCCTGTAGTATTGTGGTACCACACTGAAACATTCAATTAAACCTGGTCTTGATAAATATTTTAGAGGATAACGCATGTTAGATCTGGGTTATGTCTAGGATTTGCCCAAATCAGGCTCATAAATTCGCATATTTCTCATACTTCATGGCTAGATACTGGGCTTTTTCAGGATTGGATCACGTAGTAATGTGGTACCACACTGAAACAGTACATTTAACCTGGTTTCGATCAATATTTTAGAGGACAACGCAAGTTAGGTCTGCGATAGGTCTGGGAATTGCCATCATCAGGGTCATATTTTCGCGTTCTTCACATACTTGTTGAACGGATCCTGGGTGTTTTCTGGTTTGGATCACGTAGTAATGTGGTAGCACACTGAAAGAGTCCATTAAACCTGGTTGCGATCAATATTTTAGAGGATAACGCATGTTCCGTCTAGGTTAGGCCTGGGATTTGCCCTCATCAGACACATACTTTCGCATTTTCCGCATACTTGTTGAACAGATCCTGGGTTCTTTCTGGTTTGGATCACGTAGTAATGTGGTAGCACACTGAAACAGTCCATTAAACCTGGTTTCGATCAATATTTTTGAGGATAACGCATGTTAGATCTTGGTTAGGCCTGGGATTTGCCCTCATCAGACACATACTTTCGCATTCTCCACATACTTGTTGAACAGATCCTAGGTATTCTTCTGGTTTGGATCACGTACTAATGTGGTACCACACTGAAACATTCCATTAAACCCGGTTTCGGTCAATATTTTAGTGGATAACGCAAGTTAGGTCTGGGATAGGTCTGGGATTTGCCCTCATCAGGGTCATATTTTCGCATTCTTCACATACTTGTTGAACAGATCCTGGGTATTTTTCTGGTTTGGATCAGGTAGTAATGTGGCACCACACTGAAACAGTCGATTAAACCTGGTTGCGATCAATATTTTTGAGGATAACGCATGTTAGGTCTAGGTTAGGCCCGGGATTTGCCCTCATCAGGCTCGTACTTTCGCATATTCCTCATGGTTCATGGCCGGATTCTGGGCTTTTTCTAGATTGGATCCTGTAGTATTGTGGTACCACACTGAAACATTCAATTAAACCTGGTCTTGATAAATATTTTAGAGGATAACGCATGTTAGATCTGGGTTATGTCTAGGATTTGCCCAAATCAGGCTCATAAATTCGCATATTTCTCATACTTCATGGCTAGATACTGGGCTTTTTCAGGATTGGATCACGTAGTAATGTGGTACCACACTGAAACAGTACATTTAACCTGGTTTCGATCAATATTTTAGAGGACAACGCAAGTTAGGTCTGCGATAGGTCTGGGAATTGCCATCATCAGGGTCATATTTTCGCGTTCTTCACATACTTGTTGAACGGATCCTGGGTGTTTTCTGGTTTGGATCACGTAGTAATGTGGTAGCACACTGAAAGAGTCCATTAAACCTGGTTGCGATCATTATTTTAGAGGATAACGCATGTTCTGTCTAGGTTAGGCCTGGGATTTGCCCTCATCAGACACATACTTTCGCATTTTCCGCATACTTGTTGAACAGATCCTGGGTTTTTTCTGGTTTGGATCACGTAGTAATGTGGTAGCACACTGAAACAGTCCATTAAACCTGGTTTCGATCAATATCTTTGAGGATAACTCATGTTAGGTCTAGGTTAGGCCCGGGATTTGCCCTCATCAGGGTCATATTTCCGCGTTCTTCACATACTTGTTGAACAGATCCTGGGCTTTTTCTGGATTGGATCAGGTTGTAATGTGGTACCACACTGAAACAGTCCATTAAACCTGGTTTCGATCAATATTTTAGAGGAGAACGCAAGTTAGGTCTGGGATAGGTCTGGGATTTGCCCTGATCAGGCTCGCACTTTCGCATATTTCTCGCACTCGGTGGCCAGATTTTGGGCTTTTTCTGGTTTGGATCCCGTAGTATTGTGGTACCACACTGAAACATTCAATTAAACCTGGTCTTGATAAATATTTTAGAGGATAACGCATGTTAGATCTGGGTTATGTCTAGGATTTGCCCAAATCAGGCTCATGAATTCGCATATTTCTCATACTTCATGGCTAGATACTGGGCTTTTTCAGGATCGGATCACGTAGTAATGTGGTACCACACTGAAACAGTAAATTAAACCTAGTTTCGATCAATATTTTAGAGGATAACGCAAGTTAGGTATAGGTTAGGCCTGGGATTTTCCCTCATCAGACACATACTTTCGCATTCTTCACATACTTGTTGAACGGATCCTGGGGTTTTTCAGGTTTGGATCACGTAGTAATGTGGTAGCTCACTGAAACAGTCCATTAAACCTCGTTTCGATCAATATTTTAGAGGATAACGCATGTTCTCTCTAGGTTAGGCCTGGGATTTGCCCTCATCATACACATACTTTCGCATTCTCCACATACTTGTTGAACAGATCCTGGGTTCTTTCTGGTTTGGATCACGTAGTAATGTGGTAGCTCACTGAAACAGTCCATTAAACCTGGTTTCGATCAATATTTTAGAGGATAACGCATGTTCTATCTAGGTTAGGCCTGGGATTTGCCCTCATCAGACACATACTTTCGCATTCTCCACATACTTGTTGAACAGATCCTGGGTTCTTTCTGGTTTGGATCACGTAGTAATGTGGTAGCACACTGAAACAGTCCATTAAACCTGGTTTCGATCAATATTTTTGAGGATAACGCATGTTAGATCTTGGTTAGGCCTGGGATTTGCCCTCATCAGACACATACTTTCGCATTCTCCACATACTTGTTGAACAGATCCTAGGTATTCTTCTGGTTTGGATCACGTAGTAATGTGGTACCACACTGAAACATTCCATTAAACCCGGTTTCGGTCAATATTTTAGTGGATAACGCAAGTTAGGTCTGGGATAGGTCTGGGATTTGCCCTCATCAGGGTCATATTTTCGCATTCTTCACATACTCGTTGAACAGATCCTGGGTATTTTTCTGGTTTGGATCAGGTAGTAATGTGGCACCACACTGAAACAGTCGATTAAACCTGGTTTCGATCAATATTTTTGAGGATAACGCATGTTAGGTCTAGGTTAGGCCCGGGATTTGCCCTCATCAGGCTCGTACTTTCGCATATTCCTCATGGTTCATGGCCGGATTCTGGGCTTTTTCTAGATTGGATCCTGTAGTATTGTGGTACCACACTGAAACATTCAATTAAACCTGGTCTTGATAAATATTTTAGAGGATAACGCATGTTAGATCTGGGTTATGTCTAGGATTTGCCCAAATCAGGCTCATAAATTCGCATATTTCTCATACTTCATGGCTAGATACTGGGCTTTTTCAGGATTGGATCACGTAGTAATGTGGTACCACACTGAAACAGTACATTTAACCTGGTTTCGATCAATATTTTAGAGGACAACGCAAGTTAGGACTGCGATAGGTCTGGGAATTGCCATCATCAGGGTCATATTTTCGCGTTCTTCACATACTTGTTGAACAGATCCTGGGTATTTTTCTGGTTTGGATCAGGTAGTAACGTGGTACCACACTGAGGCAGTCGATTAAACCTGGTTTCGATCAATATTTTTGAGGATAACGCATGTTAGGTCTAGGTTAGGCCCGGGATTTGCCCTCACCAGGGTCATATTTCCGCGTTCTTCACATACTTGTTGAACAGATCCTGGGTATTTTTCTGGTTTGGATCACGCAGTAATGTGGTACCACACTGAAATAGTCGATTAAACCTGGTCTTGATAAATATTTTAGAAGATAACGCATGTTAGATCTGGGTAATGTCTAGGATTTGCCCTAATCAGGCACATAATTTCGCATTTTCCACATACATGTTTAACAGATCCTGGGTTTCTTCTGGTTTGGATCACGTAGTAATGTGGTACCACACTGAAGCATTCAATTAAACCTGGTCTTGGTAAATATTTTAGAGGATAACGCATGTTAGGTCTGGGGTAGGTCTGGGATTTGCTCTCATCAGGCTCGTACTTTCGCATATTTCTCATACTTGATGGCCAGATTCTGGGCTTTTTCTAGTTTGGATTCTGTAGTAATGTGGTGCCACACTGAGACAGTCCATTTAACCTGGTTTCTATCAATATTTTAGAGGATAACACATGTTATGTCTAGGTTAGGCCTGGGATTTACTCTCATCAGGCTCGTACTTTCGCATATTTCTCATAATTCATGGCCAGATTCTGGGCTTTTTCTGGATTGGATCAGGTAGTAATGTGGTACCACACTGAGACAGTCCATTAAACATGGTTTCGATCAATATTTTAAAGGACAACGGAAGTTAGGTCTCGGATAGGTCTGGGATTTGCCCTGATCAGGCTCGCACTTTCGCATATTTCTCATACTCGGTGGCCAGATTCTGGGCTTTTTCTGGTTTGGATCCCGTAGTATTGTGGTACCACACAGAAACATTCAATTAAACCTGGTCTTGATAAATATTTTAGAGGATAACGCATGTTAGATCTGGGTTATGTCTAGGATTTGCCCAAATCAGGCTCATAAATTCGCATATTTCTCATACTTCATGGCTAGATACTGGGCTTTTTCAGGATTGGATCACGTAGTAATGTGGTACCACACTGAAACAGTAAATTAAACCTAGTTTCGATCAATATTTTAGAGGATAACGCATGTTCTGTCTAGGTTAGGCCTGGGATTTGCCCTCATCAGACACATACTTTCGCATTTTCCACATACATGTTGAACAGATCCTGGGTATTTTTCTGGTTTAGATCAGGTAGTAATGTGGTACCACACTGAAGCAGTCGATTAAACCTGGTTTCGATGAATATTTTAGTGGATAACGCAAGTTAGGTCTGGGATAGGTCTGGGATTTGCCCTCATCAGGGTCATATTTTCGCGTTCTTCACATACTTGTTGAACAGATCCTGGGTATTTTTCTGGTTTGGATCAGGCAGTAATGTGGCACCACACTTAAACAGTCGATTAAACCTGGTTTCGATCAATATTTTTGAGGATAACGCATGTTAGGTCTAGGTTAGGCCCGGGATTTGCCCTCATCAGGGTCATATTTCCGCGTTCTTCACATACTTGTTGCACAGATCCTGGGTATTTTTCTGGTTTGGATCACGTAGTAATGTGGTACCACACTGAAACAGTCGATTAAACCTGGTTTCGATCAGTATTTTTGAGGGTAACGCATGTTAGGTCTAGGTTAGGCCTGGGATTTTCCCTGATCAGCCACATACTTTCGCATGCTTCACGTACTTGTTGAACGGATCCTGGGTTTTTTGTGGTTTGGATCACGTAGTAATGTGGTACCACACTGAAACATTCAATTAAACCTGGACTTGATAAATGTTTTAGAGGATAACGCATGTTGAGTCTGGGATAAGTCTGGGATTTGCCCTCATCAGGCTCATAGTTTCGCGTTTTTCACATACTTGCTGAACAGATCCTGGGTTTTTTCTGTTTTGGATCACGTAGTAATGTGGTACCACACTGAAACAGTCCATTAAACCTGGTTTCGATCAATATTTTAGAGAATAACGCATGTTAGGTCATGGTTAGGTCTGGGATTTGCTCTCATCAGGCTCGTACTTTCGCATATTCCTCATGGTTCATGGCCAGATTCTGGGCTTTTTCTGGATTGGATCAGGTAGTAATGTGGTACCACACTGAAACAGTCCATTAAACCTGGTTTCGATCAATATTTTAGAGGACAACGCAAGTTAGGTCTGGGATAGGTCTGGGATTTGCCCTGATCAGGTTCGCACTTTCGCATATTTCTCATACTCGGTGGCCAGATTCTGGGCTTTTTCTGGTTTGGATCCCGTAGTATTGTGGTACCACACTGAAACATTCAATTAAACCTGGTCTTGATAAATATTTTAGAGGATAACGCATGTTAGATCTGGGTTATGTCTAGGATTTGCCCAAATCAGGCTCATAAATTCGCATATTTCTCATACTTCATGGCCAGATATAGGGCTTTTTCAGGATTGGATCAGGTAGTAATGTGGTACCACACTGAAACAGTAAATTAAACCTAGTTTCGATCAATATTTTAGAGGATAGGTCTGGGATTTGCCCTCATCAGGGTCATATTTTCGCATTTTTCACATACCTGTTGAACAGATCCCTGGCTCTTTCTGGTTTGGATCACGTAGAAATGTGGTACCACACTGAAACATTCAATTAATCCTGGTACTGATAAATATTTTTGAGGGTAACGCATGTTGGGTCTAGGTCAGGCCTGGGATTTTCCCTCATCAGACACATACTTTCGCACTCTTCACATACTTGTTGAACGGATCCTGGGTGTTTTCTGGTTTGGATCACGTAGTAATGTGGTAGCACACTGAAAAAGTCCATTATACCTGGTTGCGATCAATATTTTACAGGATAACGCATGTTCTGTCTAGGTTAGGCCTGGGATTTGCCCTCATCAGACACATACTTTCGCATTTTCCGCATACTTGTTGAACAGATCCTGGGTTTCTTCTGGTTTGGATCACGTAGTAATGTGGTACCACACTGAAACATTCAATTAAACCTGGTTTCCATCAATATTTTAGAGGATAACGCATGTTATGTCTAGGTTAGGCCTGCGATTTGCTCTCATCAGGCTCGTACTTTCGCATATTTCTCATAATTAATGGCCAGATTCTGGGCTTTTTCTGGATTGGATCAGGTAGTAATGTGGTACCACACTGAGACAGTCCAGTAAACCTGGTTTCGATCAATATCTTAGAGGACAACGGAAGTTAGGTCTCGGATAGGTCTGGGATTTGCCCTGATCAGGCTCTCACTTTCGCATATTTCTCATACTCGGTGGCCAGGTTCTGGGCTTTTTCTGGTTTGGATCCCGTAGTATTGTGGTACCACACTGAAACATTCAATTAAACCTGGTCTTGATAAATATTTTAGAGGATAACGCAAGTTAGATCTGGGTTATGTCTAGGATTTGTCCAAATCAGGCTCATAAATTCGCATATTACTCATACTTCATGGCTAGATACTGGGCTTTTTCAGGATTGGATCACGTAGTAATGTGGTACCACACTTAAACAGTAAATTAAACCTAGTTTCGATCAGTGTTTTAGAGGATAACGCAAGTTAGGTCTGGGATAGGTCTGGCATTTGCCCTCATCAGGGTCATATTATCGCAATTTTCACATACTTGTTGAACAGATCCCTTGCTTTTTCTGGTTTGGATCACGTAGAAATGTGGTACCACACTGAAACATTCAATTAAACCTGGTACTGATAAATATTTTTGAGGGTAACGCATGTTCTGTCTAGGTTAGGCCTGGGATTTGCACTCATCAGACACATACTTACGCATTTTCCACATACTTGTTGAACAGATCCTGGGTTCTTTCTGGTTTGGATCACGTAGTAATGTGGTAGCACACTGAAACAGTCCATTAAACCTGGTTTCGATCAATATTTTTGAGGATAACGCATGTTAGATCTTGGTTAGGCCTGGGATTTGCCCTCATCAGACACATACTTTCGCATTCTCCACATACTTGTTGAACAGATCCTGGGTATTCTTCTGGTTTGGATCACGTAGTAATGTGGTACCATACTGAAACAGTCCATTAAACCCGGTTTCGATCAATATTTTACTGGATAACGCAGGTTAGGTCTGGGATAGGTCTGGGATTTGCCCTCATCAGGGTCATATTTTCGCGTTCTTCACATACTTGTTGAACAGATCCTGGGTATTTTTCTGGTTTGGATCAGGCAGTAATGTGGCACCTCACTTAAACAGTCGATTGAACCTGGTTTCGATCAATATTTTTGAGGATAACGCATGTTAGGTCTTTGTTAGGCCCGAGATTTGCCCTCATCAGGGTCATATTTCCGCGTTCTTCACATACTTGTTGAACAGATCTTGGGTATTTTTCTGGTTTGGATCACGTAGTAATGTGGTACCTCACTGAAACAGTCGATTAAACCTGGTTTCGATCAGTATTTTTGAGGGTAACGCATGTTAGGTCTAGGTTAGGCCTGGGATTTTCCCTGATCAGCCACATACTTTCGCATTCTTCACATACTTGTTGAACGGATCCTGGGTTTTTTGTGGTTTGGATCACGTAGTAATGTGGTACCACACTGAAACATTCAATTAAACCTGGACTTGATAAATGTTTTAGAGGATAACGCATGTTGAGTCTGGGATAAGTCTGGGATTTGCCCTCATCAGGCTCATAGTTTCGCGTTTTTCACATACTTGCTGAACAGATCCTGGGTTTTTTCTGTTTTGGATCACGTAGTATTGTGGTACCACACTGAAACATTCAATTAAACCTGGTCTTGATAAATATTTTAGAGGATAACGCATGTTAGATCTGGGTTATGTCTAGGATTTGCCCAAATCAGGCTCATAAATTCGCATATTTCTCATACTTCATGGCCAGATACTGGGCTTTTTCAGGATTGGATCAGGTAGTAATGTGGTACCACACTGAAACAGTAAATTAAACCTAGTTTCGATCAATATTTTAGAGGATAGGTCTGGGATTTGCCCTCATCAGGGTCATATTTTCGCATTTTTCACATACCTGTTGAACAGATCCCTGCTTTTTCTGGTTTGGATCACGTAGAAATGTGGTACCACACTGAAACATTCAATTAAACCTGGTACTGATAAATATTTTTGAGGGTAACGCATGTTAGGTCTAGGTCAGGCCTGGGATTTTCCCTCATCAGACACATACTTTCGCACTCTTCACATACTTGTTGAACGGATCCTGGGTGTTTTCTGGTTTGGATCACGTAGTAATGTGGTAGCACACTGAAAGAGTCCATTAAACCTGGTTGCGATCAATATTTTAGAGGATAACGCATGTTCTGTCTAGGTTAGGCCTGGGATTTGCCCTCATCAGACACATACTTTCGCATTTTCCGCATACTTGTTGAACAGATCCTGGGTTTTTTCTGGTTTGGATCACGTAGTAATGTGGTAGCACACTGAAACAGTCCATTAAACCTGGTTTCGATCAATATCTTTGAGGATAACTCATGTTAGGTCTAGGTTAGGCCCGGGATTTGCCCTCATCAGGGTCATATTTCCGCGTTCTTCACATACTTGTTGAACAGATCCTGGGCTTTTTCTGGATTGGATCAGGTTGTAATGTGGTACCACACTGAAACAGTCCATTAAACCTGGTTTCGATCAATATTTTAGAGGAGAACGCAAGTTAGGTCTGGGATAGGTCTGGGATTTGCCCTGATCAGGCTCGCACTCGGTGGCCAGATTTTGGGCTTTTTCTGGTTTGGATCCCGTAGTATTGTGGTACCACACTGAAACATTCAATTAAACCTGGTCTTGATAAATATTTTAGAGGATAACGCATGTTAGATCTGGGTTATGTCTAGGATTTGCCCAAATCAGGCTCATGAATTCGCATATTTCTCATACTTCATGGCTAGATACTGGGCTTTTTCAGGATTGGATCACGTAGTAATGTGGTACCACACTGAAACAGTAAATTAAACCTAGTTTCGATCAATATTTTAGAGGATAACGCAAGTTAGGTATAGGTTAGGCCTGGGATTTTCCCTCATCAGACACATACTTTCGCATTCTTCACATACTTGTTGAACGGATCCTGGGGTTTTTCAGGTTTGGATCACGTAGTAATGTGGTAGCTCACTGAAACAGTCCATTAAACCTGGTTTCGATCAATATTTTAGAGGATAACGCATGTTCTCTCTAGGTTAGGCCTGGGATTTGCCCTCATCATACACATACTTTCGCATTCTCCACATACTTGTTGAACAGATCCTGGGTTCTTTCTGGTTTGGATCACGTAGTAATGTGGTAGCTCACTGAAACAGTCCATTAAACCTGGTTTCGATCAATATTTTAGAGGATAACGCATGTTCTATCTAGGTTAGGCCTGGGATTTGCCCTCATCAGACACATACTTTCGCATTCTCCACATACTTGTTGAACAGATCCTGGGTTCTTTCTGGTTTGGATCACGTAGTAATGTGGTAGCACACTGAAACAGTCCATTAAACCTGGTTTCGATCAATATTTTTGAGGATAACGCATGTTAGATCTTGGTTAGGCCTGGGATTTGCCCTCATCAGACACATACTTTCGCATTCTCCACATACTTGTTGAACAGATCCTAGGTATTCTTCTGGTTTGGATCACGTACTAATGTGGTACCACACTGAAACATTCGATTAAACCCGGTTTCGGTCAATATTTTAGTGGATAACGCAAGTTAGGTCTGGGATAGGTCTGGGATTTGCCCTCATCAGGGTCATATTTTCGCATTCTTCACATACTTGTTGAACAGATCCTGGGTATTTTTCTGGTTTGGATCAGGTAGTAATGTGGCACCACACTGAAACAGTCGATTAAACCTGGTTGCGATCAATATTTTTGAGGATAACGCATGTTAGGTCTAGGTTAGGCCCGGGATTTGCCCTCATCAGGCTCGTACTTTCGCATATTCCTCAT
Source organism: Colletes latitarsis (assembly GCF_051014445.1). Classification (NCBI taxonomy): domain Eukaryota; kingdom Metazoa; phylum Arthropoda; class Insecta; order Hymenoptera; family Colletidae; genus Colletes; species Colletes latitarsis. The sequence goes on from NC_135136.1 coordinate 19,723,742, forward strand.
GGTTCATGGCCGGATTCTGGGCTTTTTCTAGATTGGATCCTGTAGTATTGTGGTACCACACTGAAACATTCAATTAAACCTGGTCTTGATAAATATTTTAGAGGATAACGCATGTTAGATCTGGGTTATGTCTAGGATTTGCCCAAATCAGGCTCATAAATTCGCATATTTCTCATACTTCATGGCTAGATACTGGGCTTTTTCAGGATTGGATCACGTAGTAATGTGGTACCACACTGAAACAGTACATTTAACCTGGTTTCGATCAATATTTTAGAGGACAACGCAAGTTAGGTCTGCGATAGGTCTGGGAATTGCCATCATCAGGGTCATATTTTCGCGTTCTTCACATACTTGTTGAACGGATCCTGGGTGTTTTCTGGTTTGGATCACGTAGTAATGTGGTAGCACACTGAAAGAGTCCATTAAACCTGGTTGCGATCATTATTTTAGAGGATAACGCATGTTCTGTCTAGGTTAGGCCTGGGATTTGCCCTCATCAGACACATACTTTCGCATTTTCCGCATACTTGTTGAACAGATCCTGGGTTTTTTCTGGTTTGGATCACGTAGTAATGTGGTAGCACACTGAAACAGTCCATTAAACCTGGTTTCGATCAATATCTTTGAGGATAACTCATGTTAGGTCTAGGTTAGGCCCGGGATTTGCCCTCATCAGGGTCATATTTCCGCGTTCTTCACATACTTGTTGAACAGATCCTGGGCTTTTTCTGGATTGGATCAGGTTGTAATGTGGTACCACACTGAAACAGTCCATTAAACCTGGTTTCGATCAATATTTTAGAGGAGAACGCAAGTTAGGTCTGGGATAGGTCTGGGATTTGCCCTGATCAGGCTCGCACTTTCGCATATTTCTCGCACTCGGTGGCCAGATTTTGGGCTTTTTCTGGTTTGGATCCCGTAGTATTGTGGTACCACACTGAAACATTCAATTAAACCTGGTCTTGATAAATATTTTAGAGGATAACGCATGTTAGATCTGGGTTATGTCTAGGATTTGCCCAAATCAGGCTCATGAATTCGCATATTTCTCATACTTCATGGCTAGATACTGGGCTTTTTCAGGATTGGATCACGTAGTAATGTGGTACCACACTGAAACAGTAAATTAAACCTAGTTTCGATCAATATTTTAGAGGATAACGCAAGTTAGGTATAGGTTAGGCCTGGGATTTTCCCTCATCAGACACATACTTTCGCATTCTTCACATACTTGTTGAACGGATCCTGGGGTTTTTCAGGTTTGGATCACGTAGTAATGTGGTAGCTCACTGAAACAGTCCATTAAACCTCGTTTCGATCAATATTTTAGAGGATAACGCATGTTCTCTCTAGGTTAGGCCTGGGATTTGCCCTCATCATACACATACTTTCGCATTCTCCACATACTTGTTGAACAGATCCTGGGTTCTTTCTGGTTTGGATCACGTAGTAATGTGGTAGCTCACTGAAACAGTCCATTAAACCTGGTTTCGATCAATATTTTAGAGGATAACGCATGTTCTATCTAGGTTAGGCCTGGGATTTGCCCTCATCAGACACATACTTTCGCATTCTCCACATACTTGTTGAACAGATCCTGGGTTCTTTCTGGTTTGGATCACGTAGTAATGTGGTAGCACACTGAAACAGTCCATTAAACCTGGTTTCGATCAATATTTTTGAGGATAACGCATGTTAGATCTTGGTTAGGCCTGGGATTTGCCCTCATCAGGCACATACTTTCGCATTCTCCACATACTTGTTGAACAGATCCTAGGTATTCTTCTGGTTTGGATCACGTAGTAATGTGGTACCACACTGAAACATTCCATTAAACCCGGTTTCGGTCAATATTTTAGTGGATAACGCAAGTTAGGTCTGGGATAGGTCTGGGATTTGCCCTCATCAGGGTCATATTTTCGCATTCTTCACATACTCGTTGAACAGATCCTGGGTATTTTTCTGGTTTGGATCAGGTAGCAATGTGGCACCACACTGAAACAGTCGATTAAACCTGGTTTCGATCAATATTTTTGAGGATAACGCATGTTAGGTCTAGGTTAGGCCCGGGATTTGCCCTCATCAGGCTCGTACTTTCGCATATTCCTCATGGTTCATGGCCGGATTCTGGGCTTTTTCTAGATTGGATCCTGTAGTATTGTGGTACCACACTGAAACATTCAATTAAACCTGGTCTTGATAAATATTTTAGAGGATAACGCATGTTAGATCTGGGTTATGTCTAGGATTTGCCCAAATCAGGCTCATAAATTCGCATATTTCTCATACTTCATGGCTAGATACTGGGCTTTTTCAGGATTGGATCACGTAGTAATGTGGTACCACACTGAAACAGTACATTTAACCTGGTTTCGATCAATATTTTAGAGGACAACGCAAGTTAGGACTGCGATAGGTCTGGGAATTGCCATCATCACGGTCATATTTTCGCGTTCTTCACATACTTGTTGAACAGATCCTGGGTATTTTTCTGGTTTGGATCAGGTAGTAACGTGGTACCACACTGAAGCAGTCGATTAAACCTGGTTTCGATCAATATTTTTGAGGATAACGCATGTTAGGTCTAGGTTAGGCCCGGGATTTGCCCTCACCAGGGTCATATTTCCGCGTTCTTCACATACTTGTTGAACAGATCCTGGGTATTTTTCTGGTTTGGATCACGCAGTAATGTGGTACCACACTGAAATAGTCGATTAAACCTGGTCTTGATAAATATTTTAGAAGATAACGCATGTTAGATCTGGGTAATGTCTAGGATTTGCCCTAATCAGGCACATAATTTCGCATTTTCCACATACATGTTTAACAGATCCTGGGTTTCTTCTGGTTTGGATCACGTAGTAATGTGGTACCACACTGAAGCATTCAATTAAACCTGGTCTTGGTAAATATTTTAGAGGATAACGCATGTTAGGTCTGGGGTAGGTCTGGGATTTGCTCTCATCAGGCTCGTACTTTCGCATATTTCTCATACTTGATGGCCAGATTCTGGGCTTTTTCTAGTTTGGATTCTGTAGTAATGTGGTGCCACACTGAGACAGTCCATTTAACCTGGTTTCTATCAATATTTTAGAGGATAACACATGTTATGTCTAGGTTAGGCCTGGGATTTACTCTCATCAGGCTCGTACTTTCGCATATTTCTCATAATTCATGGCCAGATTCTGGGCTTTTTCTGGATTGGATCAGGTAGTAATGTGGTACCACACTGAGACAGTCCATTAAACCTGGTTTCGATCAATATTTTAAAGGACAACGGAAGTTAGGTCTCGGATAGGTCTGGGATTTGCCCTGATCAGGCTCGCACTTTCGCATATTTCTCATACTCGGTGGCCAGATTCTGGGCTTTTTCTGGTTTGGATCCCGTAGTATTGTGGTACCACACAGAAACATTCAATTAAACCTGGTCTTGATAAATATTTTAGAGGATAACGCATGTTAGATCTGGGTTATGTCTAGGATTTGCCCAAATCAGGCTCATAAATTCGCATATTTCTCATACTTCATGGCTAGATACTGGGCTTTTTCAGGATTGGATCACGTAGTAATGTGGTACCACACTGAAACAGTAAATTAAACCTAGTTTCGATCAATATTTTAGAGGATAACGCATGTTCTGTCTAGGTTAGGCCTGGGATTTGCCCTCATCAGACACATACTTTCGCATTTTCCACATACATGGTGAACAGATCCTGGGTATTTTTCTGGTTTAGATCAGGTAGTAATGTGGTACCACACTGAAGCAGTCGATTAAACCTGGTTTCGATGAATATTTTAGTGGATAACGCAAGTTAGGTCTGGGATAGGTCTGGGATTTGCCCTCATCAGGGTCATATTTTCGCGTTCTTCACATACTTGTTGAACAGATCCTGGGTATTTTTCTGGTTTGGATCAGGCAGTAATGTGGCACCACACTTAAACAGTCGATTAAACCTGGTTTCGATCAATATTTTTGAGGATAACGCATGTTAGGTCTAGGTTAGGCCCGGGATTTGCCCTCATCAGGGTCATATTTCCGCGTTCTTCACATACTTGTTGAACAGATCCTGGGTATTTTTCTGGTTTGGATCACGTAGTAATGTGGTACCACACTGAAACAGTCGATTAAACCTGGTTTCGATCAGTATTTTTGAGGGTAACGCATGTTAGGTCTAGGTTAGGCCTGGGATTTTCCCTGATCAGCCACATACTTTCGCATGCTTCACATACTTGTTGAACGGATCCTGGGTTTTTTGTGGTTTGGATCACGTAGTAATGTGGTACCACACTGAAACATTCAATTAAACCTGGACTTGATAAATGTTTTAGAGGATAACGCATGTTGAGTCTGGGATAAGTCTGGGATTTGCCCTCATCAGGCTCATAGTTTCGCGTTTTTCACATACTTGCTGAACAGATCCTGGGTTTTTTCTGTTTTGGATCACGTAGTAATGTGGTACCACACTGAAACAGTCCATTAAACCTGGTTTCGATCAATATTTTAGAGAATAACGCATGTTAGGTCATGGTTAGGTCTGGGATTTGCTCTCATCAGGCTCGTACTTTCGCATATTCCTCATGGTTCATGGCCAGATTCTGGGCTTTTTCTGGATTGGATCAGGTAGTAATGTGGTACCACACTGAAACAGTAAATTAAACCTAGTTTCGATCAATATTTTAGAGGATAGGTCTGGGATTTGCCCTCATCAGGGTCATATTTTCGCATTTTTCACATACCTGTTGAACAGATCCCTGGCTTTTTCTGGTTTGGATCACGTAGAAATGTGGTACCACACTGAAACATTCAATTAATCCTGGTACTGATAAATATTTTTGAGGGTAACGCATGTTGGGTCTAGGTCAGGCCTGGGATTTTCCCTCATCAGACACATACTTTCGCACTCTTCACATACTTGTTGAACGGATCCTGGGTGTTTTCTGGTTTGGATCACGTAGTAATGTGGTAGCACACTGAAAAAGTCCATTATACCTGGTTGCGATCAATATTTTACAGGATAACGCATGTTCTGTCTAGGTTAGGCCTGGGATTTGCCCTCATCAGACACATACTTTCGCATTTTCCGCATACTTGTTGAACAGATCCTGGGTTTCTTCTGGTTTGGATCACGTAGTAATGTGGTACCACACTGAAACATTCAATTAAACCTGGTTTCCATCAATATTTTAGAGGATAACGCATGTTATGTCTAGGTTAGGCCTGCGATTTGCTCTCATCAGGCTCGTACTTTCGCATATTTCTCATAATTAATGGCCAGATTCTGGGCTTTTTCTGGATTGGATCAGGTAGTAATGTGGTACCACACTGAGACAGTCCAGTAAACCTGGTTTCGATCAATATCTTAGAGGACAACGGAAGTTAGGTCTCGGATAGGTCTGGGATTTGCCCTGATCAGGCTCGCACTTTCGCATATTTCTCATACTCGGTGGCCAGGTTCTGGGCTTTTTCTGGTTTGGATCCCGTAGTATTGTGGTACCACACTGAAACATTCAATTAAACCTGGTCTTGATAAATATTTTAGAGGATAACGCAAGTTAGATCTGGGTTATGTCTAGGATTTGTCCAAATCAGGCTCATAAATTCGCATATTACTCATACTTCATGGCTAGATACTGGGCTTTTTCAGGATTGGATCACGTAGTAATGTGGTACCACACTTAAACAGTAAATTAAACCTAGTTTCGATCAATGTTTTAGAGGATAACGCAAGTTAGGTCTGGGATAGGTCTGGCATTTGCCCTCATCAGGGTCATATTATCGCAATTTTCACATACTTGTTGAACAGATCCCTTGCTTTTTCTGGTTTGGATCACGTAGAAATGTGGTACCACACTGAAACATTCAATTAAACCTGGTACTGATAAATATTTTTGAGGGTAACGCATGTTCTGTCTAGGTTAGGCCTGGGATTTGCACTCATCAGACACATACTTACGCATTTTCCACATACTTGTTGAACAGATCCTGGGTTCTTTCTGGTTTGGATCACGTAGTAATGTGGTAGCACACTGAAACAGTCCATTAAACCTGGTTTCGATCAATATTTTTGAGGATAACGCATGTTAGATCTTGGTTAGGCCTGGGATTTGCCCTCATCAGACACATACTTTCGCATTCTCCACATACTTGTTGAACAGATCCTGGGTATTCTTCTGGTTTGGATCACGTAGTAATGTGGTACCATACTGAAACAGTCCATTAAACCCGGTTTCGATCAATATTTTACTGGATAACGCAGGTTAGGTCTGGGATAGGTCTGGGATTTGCCCTCATCAGGGTCATATTTTCGCGTTCTTCACATACTTGTTGAACAGATCCTGGGTATTTTTCTGGTTTGGATCAGGCAGTAATGTGGCACCTCACTTAAACAGTCGATTAAACCTGGTTTCGATCAATATTTTTGAGGATAACGCATGTTAGGTCTTTGTTAGGCCCGAGATTTGCCCTCATCAGGGTCATATTTCCGCGTTCTTCACATACTTGTTGAACAGATCTTGGGTATTTTTCTGGTTTGGATCACGTAGTAATGTGGTACCTCACTGAAACAGTCGATTAAACCTGGTTTCGATCAGTATTTTTGAGGGTAACGCATGTTAGGTCTAGGTTAGGCCTGGGATTTTCCCTGATCAGCCACATACTTTCGCATTCTTCACATACTTGTTGAACGGATCCTGGGTTTTTTGTGGTTTGGATCACGTAGTAATGTGGTACCACACTGAAACATTCAATTAAACCTGGACTTGATAAATGTTTTAGAGGATAACGCATGTTGAGTCTGGGATAAGTCTGGGATTTGCCCTCATCAGGCTCATAGTTTCGCGTTTTTCACATACTTGCTGAACAGATCCTGGGTTTTTTCTGTTTTGGATCACGTAGTATTGTGGTACCACACTGAAACATTCAATTAAACCTGGTCTTGATAAATATTTTAGAGGATAACGCATGTTAGATCTGGGTTATGTCTAGGATTTGCCCAAATCAGGCTCATAAATTCGCATATTTCTCATACTTCATGGCCAGATACTGGGCTTTTTCAGGATTGGATCAGGTAGTAATGTGGTACCACACTGAAACAGTAAATTAAACCTAGTTTCGATCAATATTTTAGAGGATAGGTCTGGGATTTGCCCTCATCAGGGTCATATTTTCGCATTTTTCACATACCTGTTGAACAGATCCCTGCTTTTTCTGGTTTGGATCACGTAGAAATGTGGTACCACACTGAAACATTCAATTAAACCTGGTACTGATAAATATTTTTGAGGGTAACGCATGTTAGGTCTAGGTCAGGCCTGGGATTTTCCCTCATCAGACACATACTTTCGCACTCTTCACATACTTGTTGAACGGATCCTGGGTGTTTTCTGGTTTGGATCACGTAGTAATGTGGTAGCACACTGAAAGAGTCCATTAAACCTGGTTGCGATCAATATTTTAGAGGATAACGCATGTTCTGTCTAGGTTAGGCCTGGGATTTGCCCTCATCAGACACATACTTTCGCATTTTCCGCATACTTGTTGAACAGATCCTGGGTTTTTTCTGGTTTGGATCACGTAGTAATGTGGTAGCACACTGAAACAGTCCATTAAACCTGGTTTCGATCAATATCTTTGAGGATAACTCATGTTAGGTCTAGGTTAGGCCCGGGATTTGCCCTCATCAGGGTCATATTTCCGCGTTCTTCACATACTTGTTGAACAGATCCTGGGCTTTTTCTGGATTGGATCAGGTTGTAATGTGGTACCACACTGAAACAGTCCATTAAACCTGGTTTCGATCAATATTTTAGAGGAGAACGCAAGTTAGGTCTGGGATAGGTCTGGGATTTGCCCTGATCAGGCTCGCACTTTCGCATATTTCTCGCACTCGGTGGCCAGATTTTGGGCTTTTTCTGGTTTGGATCCCGTAGTATTGTGGTACCACACTGAAACATTCAATTAAACCTGGTCTTGATAAATATTTTAGAGGATAACGCATGTTAGATCTGGGTTATGTCTAGGATTTGCCCAAATCAGGCTCATGAATTCGCATATTTCTCATACTTCATGGCTAGATACTGGGCTTTTTCAGGATTGGATCACGTAGTAATGTGGTACCACACTGAAACAGTAAATTAAACCTAGTTTCGATCAATATTTTAGAGGATAACGCAAGTTAGGTCTAGGTTAGGCCTGGGATTTTCCCTCATCAGACACATACTTTCGCATTCTTCACATACTTGTTGAACGGATCCTGGGGTTTTTCAGGTTTGGATCACGTAGTAATGTGGTAGCTCACTGAAACAGTCCATTAAACCTGGTTTCGATCAATATTTTAGAGGATAACGCATGTTCTCTCTAGGTTAGGCCTGGGATTTGCCCTCATCATACACATACTTTCGCATTCTCCACATACTTGTTGAACAGATCCTGGGTTCTTTCTGGTTTGGATCACGTAGTAATGTGGTAGCTCACTGAAACAGTCCATTAAACCTGGTTTCGATCAATATTTTAGAGGATAACGCATGTTCTATCTAGGTTAGGCCTGGGATTTGCCCTCATCAGACACATACTTTCGCATTCTCCACATACTTGTTGAACAGATCCTGGGTTCTTTCTGGTTTGGATCACGTAGTAATGTGGTAGCACACTGAAACAGTCCATTAAACCTGGTTTCGATCAATATTTTTGAGGATAACGCATGTTAGATCTTGGTTAGGCCTGGGATTTGCCCTCATCAGACACATACTTTCGCATTCTCCACATACTTGTTGAACAGATCCTAGGTATTCTTCTGGTTTGGATCACGTACTAATGTGGTACCACACTGAAACATTCCATTAAACCCGGTTTCGGTCAATATTTTAGTGGATAACGCAAGTTAGGTCTGGGATAGGTCTGGGATTTGCCCTCATCAGGGTCATATTTTCGCATTCTTCACATACTTGTTGAACAGATCCTGGGTATTTTTCTGGTTTGGATCAGGTAGTAATGTGGCACCACACTGAAACAGTCGATTAAACCTGGTTGCGATCAATATTTTTGAGGATAACGCATGTTAGGTCTAGGTTAGGCCCGGGATTTGCCCTCATCAGGCTCGTACTTTCGCATATTCCTCATGGTTCATGGCCGGATTCTGGGCTTTTTCTAGATTGGATCCTGTAGTATTGTGGTACCACACTGAAACATTCAATTAAACCTGGTCTTGATAAATATTTTAGAGGATAACGCATGTTAGATCTGGGTTATGTCTAGGATTTGCCCAAATCAGGCTCATAAATTCGCATATTTCTCATACTTCATGGCTAGATACTGGGCTTTTTCAGGATTGGATCACGTAGTAATGTGGTACCACACTGAAACAGTACATTTAACCTGGTTTCGATCAATATTTTAGAGGACAACGCAAGTTAGGACTGCGATAGGTCTGGGAATTGCCATCATCAGGGTCATATTTTCGCGTTCTTCACATACTTGTTGAACAGATCCTGGGTATTTTTCTGGTTTGGATCAGGTAGTAACGTGGTACCACACTGAAGCAGTCGATTAAACCTGGTTTCGATCAATATTTTTGAGGATAACGCATGTTAGGTCTAGGTTAGGCCCGGGATTTGCCCTCACCAGGGTCATATTTCCGCGTTCTTCACATACTTGTTGAACAGATCCTGGGTATTTTTCTGGTTTGGATCACGCAGTAATGTGGTACCACACTGAAATAGTCGATTAAACCTGGTCTTGATAAATATTTTAGAAGATAACGCATGTTAGATCTGGGTAATGTCTAGGATTTGCCCTAATCAGGCACATAATTTCGCATTTTCCACATACATGTTTAACAGATCCTGGGTTTCTTCTGGTTTGGATCACGTAGTAATGTGGTACCACACTGAAGCATTCAATTAAACCTGGTCTTGGTAAATATTTTAGAGGATAACGCATGTTAGGTCTGGGGTAGGTCTGGGATTTGCTCTCATCAGGCTCGTACTTTCGCATATTTCTCATACTTGATGGCCAGATTCTGGGCTTTTTCTAGTTTGGATTCTGTAGTAATGTGGTGCCACACTGAGACAGTCCATTTAACCTGGTTTCTATCAATATTTTAGAGGATAACACATGTTATGTCTAGGTTAGGCCTGGGATTTACTCTCATCAGGCTCGTACTTTCGCATATTTCTCATAATTCATGGCCAGATTCTGGGCTTTTTCTGGATTGGATCAGGTAGTAATGTGGTACCACACTGAGACAGTCCATTAAACCTGGTTTCGATCAATATTTTAAAGGACAACGGAAGTTAGGTCTCGGATAGGTCTGGGATTTGCCCTGATCAGGCTCGCACTTTCGCATATTTCTCATACTCGGTGGCCAGATTCTGGGCTTTTTCTGGTTTGGATCCCGTAGTATTGTGGTACCACACAGAAACATTCAATTAAACCTGGTCTTGATAAATATTTTAGAGGATAACGCATGTTAGATCTGGGTTATGTCTAGGATTTGCCCAAATCAGGCTCATAAATTCGCATATTTCTCATACTTCATGGCTAGATACTGGGCTTTTTCAGGATTGGATCACGTAGTAATGTGGTACCACACTGAAACAGTAAATTAAACCTAGTTTCGATCAATATTTTAGAGGATAACGCATGTTCTGTCTAGGTTAGGCCTGGGATTTGCCCTCATCAGACACATACTTTCGCATTTTCCACATACATGTTGAACAGATCCTGGGTATTTTTCTGGTTTAGATCAGGTAGTAATGTGGTACCACACTGAAGCAGTCGATTAAACCTGGTTTCGATCAATATATTTGAGGATAACTAATGTTAGGTCTAGGTTAGGCCCGGGATTTGCCCTCATCAGGGTCATATTTCCGCGTTCTTCACATACATGTTGAACAGATCCTGGGCTTTTTCTGGATTGGATCAGGTAGTAATGTGGTACCACACTGAAACAGTCCATTAAACCCGGTTTCGATAAATATTTTAGAGGACAACGCAAGTTAGGTCTGGGATAGGTCTGGGATTTGCCCTGATCAGGCTCGCACTTTCGCATATTTCTCATACTCGGTGGCCAGATTCTGGGCTTTTTCTGGTTTGGATCCCGTAGTATTGTGGTACCACACTGAAACATTCAATTAATCCTGGTCTTGATAAATATTTTAGAGGATAACGCATGTTAGATCTGGGTTATGTCTAGGATTTGTCCAAATCAGGCTCATAAATTCGCATATTTCTCATACTTCATGGCTAGATAGTGGGCTTTTTCAGGATTGGATCACGTAGTAATGTGGTAGCACACTGAAACAGTCCATTAAACCCGGTTTCGATCAATATTTTAGTGGATAACGCAGGTTAGGTCTGGGATAGGTCTGGGATTTGCCCTCATCAGGGTCATATTTTCGCGTTCTTCACATACTTGTTGAACAGATCCTGGGTATTTTTCTGGTTTGGATCAGGCAGTAATGTGGCACCACACTTAAACAGTCGATTAAACCTGGTTTCGATCAATATTTTTGAGGATAACGCATGTTAGGTCTAGGTTAGGCCCGGGATTTGCCCTCATCAGGGTCATATTTCCGCGTTCTTCACATACTTGTTGAACAGATCCTGGGTATTTTTCTGGTTTGGATCACGTAGTAATGTGGTACCACACTGAAACAGTCGATTAAACCTGGTTTCGATCAGTATTTTTGAGGGTAACGCATGTTAGGTCTAGGTTAGGCCTGGGATTTTCCCTGATCAGCCACATACTTTCGCATGCTTCACATACTTGTTGAACGGATCCTGGGTTTTTTGTGGTTTGGATCACGTAGTAATGTGGTACCACACTGAAACATTCAATTAAACCTGGACTTGATAAATGTTTTAGAGGATAACGCATGTTGAGTCTGGGATAAGTCTGGGATTTGCCCTCATCAGGCTCATAGTTTCGCGTTTTTCACATACTTGCTGAACAGATCCTGGGTTTTTTCTGTTTTGGATCACGTAGTAATGTGGTACCACACTGAAACAGTCCATTAAACCTGGTTTCGATCAATATTTTAGAGAATAACGCATGTTAGGTCATGGTTAGGTCTGGGATTTGCTCTCATCAGGCTCGTACTTTCGCATATTCCTCATGGTTCATGGCCAGATTCTGGGCTTTTTCTGGATTGGATCAGGTAGTAATGTGGTACCACACTGAAACAGTCCATTAAACCTGGTTTCGATCAATATTTTAGAGGACAACGCAAGTTAGGTCTGGGATAGGTCTGGGATTTGCCCTGATCAGGTTCGCACTTTCGCATATTTCTCATACTCGGTGGCCAGATTTTGGGCTTTTTCTGGTTTGGATCCCGTAGTATTGTGGTACCACACTGAAACATTCAATTAAACCTGGTCTTGATAAATATTTTAGAGGATAACGCATGTTAGATCTGGGTTATGTCTAGGATTTGCCCAAATCAGGCTCATGAATTCGCATATTTCTCATACTTCATGGCTAGATACTGGGCTTTTTCAGGATTGGATCACGTAGTAATGTGGTACCACACTGAAACAGTAAATTAAACCTAGTTTCGATCAATATTTTAGAGGATAACGCAAGTTAGGTCTAGGTTAGGCCTGGGATTTTCCCTCATCAGACACATACTTTCGCATTCTTCACATACTTGTTGAACGGATCCTGGGGTTTTTCAGGTTTGGATCACGTAGTAATGTGGTAGCTCACTGAAACAGTCCATTAAACCTGGTTTCGATCAATATTTTAGAGGATAACGCATGTTCTCTCTAGGTTAGGCCTGGGATTTGCCCTCATCATACACATACTTTCGCATTCTCCACATACTTGTTGAACAGATCCTGGGTTCTTTCTGGTTTGGATCACGTAGTAATGTGGTAGCTCACTGAAACAGTCCATTAAACCTGGTTTCGATCAATATTTTAGAGGATAACGCATGTTCTATCTAGGTTAGGCCTGGGATTTGCCCTCATCAGACACATACTTTCGCATTCTCCACATACTTGTTGAACAGATCCTGGGTTCTTTCTGGTTTGGATCACGTAGTAATGTGGTAGCACACTGAAACAGTCCATTAAACCTGGTTTCGATCAATATTTTTGAGGATAACGCATGTTAGATCTTGGTTAGGCCTGGGATTTGCCCTCATCAGACACATACTTTCGCATTCTCCACATACTTGTTGAACAGATCCTAGGTATTCTTCTGGTTTGGATCACGTACTAATGTGGTACCACACTGAAACATTCCATTAAACCCGGTTTCGGTCAATATTTTAGTGGATAACGCAAGTTAGGTCTGGGATAGGTCTGGGATTTGCCCTCATCAGGGTCATATTTTCGCATTCTTCACATACTTGTTGAACAGATCCTGGGTATTTTTCTGGTTTGGATCAGGTAGTAATGTGGCACCACACTGAAACAGTCGATTAAACCTGGTTGCGATCAATATTTTTGAGGATAACGCATGTTAGGTCTAGGTTAGGCCCGGGATTTGCCCTCATCAGGCTCGTACTTTCGCATATTCCTCATGGTTCATGGCCGGATTCTGGGCTTTTTCTAGATTGGATCCTGTAGTATTGTGGTACCACACTGAAACATTCAATTAAACCTGGTCTTGATAAATATTTTAGAGGATAACGCATGTTAGATCTGGGTTATGTCTAGGATTTGCCCAAATCAGGCTCATAAATTCGCATATTTCTCATACTTCATGGCTAGATACTGGGCTTTTTCAGGATTGGATCACGTAGTAATGTGGTACCACACTGAAACAGTACATTTAACCTGGTTTCGATCAATATTTTAGAGGACAACGCAAGTTAGGACTGCGATAGGTCTGGGAATTGCCATCATCAGGGTCATATTTTCGCGTTCTTCACATACTTGTTGAACAGATCCTGGGTATTTTTCTGGTTTGGATCAGGTAGTAACGTGGTACCACACTGAAGCAGTCGATTAAACCTGGTTTCGATCAATATTTTTGAGGATAACGCATGTTAGGTCTAGGTTAGGCCCGGGATTTGCCCTCACCAGGGTCATATTTCCGCGTTCTTCACATACTTGTTGAACAGATCCTGGGTATTTTTCTGGTTTGGATCACGCAGTAATGTGGTACCACACTGAAATAGTCGATTAAACCTGGTCTTGATAAATATTTTAGAAGATAACGCATGTTAGATCTGGGTAATGTCTAGGATTTGCCCTAATCAGGCACATAATTTCGCATTTTCCACATACATGTTTAACAGATCCTGGGTTTCTTCTGGTTTGGATCACGTAGTAATGTGGTACCACACTGAAGCATTCAATTAAACCTGGTCTTGGTAAATATTTTAGAGGATAACGCATGTTAGGTCTGGGGTAGGTCTGGGATTTGCTCTCATCAGGCTCGTACTTTCGCATATTTCTCATACTTGATGGCCAGATTCTGGGCTTTTTCTAGTTTGGATTCTGTAGTAATGTGGTGCCACACTGAGACAGTCCATTTAACCTGGTTTCTATCAATATTTTAGAGGATAACACATGTTATGTCTAGGTTAGGCCTGGGATTTACTCTCATCAGGCTCGTACTTTCGCATATTTCTCATAATTCATGGCCAGATTCTGGGCTTTTTCTGGATTGGATCAGGTAGTAATGTGGTACCACACTGAGACAGTCCATTAAACCTGGTTTCGATCAATATTTTAAAGGACAACGGAAGTTAGGTCTCGGATAGGTCTGGGATTTGCCCTGATCAGGCTCGCACTTTCGCATATTTCTCATACTCGGTGGCCAGATTCTGGGCTTTTTCTGGTTTGGATCCCGTAGTATTGTGGTACCACACAGAAACATTCAATTAAACCTGGTCTTGATAAATATTTTAGAGGATAACGCATGTTAGATCTGGGTTATGTCTAGGATTTGCCCAAATCAGGCTCATAAATTCGCATATTTCTCATACTTCATGGCTAGATACTGGGCTTTTTCAGGATTGGATCACGTAGTAATGTGGTACCACACTGAAACAGTAAATTAAACCTAGTTTCGATCAATATTTTAGAGGATAACGCATGTTCTGTCTAGGTTAGGCCTGGGATTTGCCCTCATCAGACACATACTTTCGCATTTTCCACATACATGTTGAACAGATCCTGGGTATTTTTCTGGTTTAGATCAGGTAGTAATGTGGTACCACACTGAAGCAGTCGATTAAACCTGGTTTCGATCAATATATTTGAGGATAACTAATGTTAGGTCTAGGTTAGGCCCGGGATTTGCCCTCATCAGGGTCATATTTCCGCGTTCTTCACATACATGTTGAACAGATCCTGGGCTTTTTCTGGATTGGATCAGGTAGTAATGTGGTACCACACTGAAACAGTCCATTAAACCCGGTTTCGATAAATATTTTAGAGGACAACGCAAGTTAGGTCTGGGATAGGTCTGGGATTTGCCCTGATCAGGCTCGCACTTTCGCATATTTCTCATACTCGGTGGCCAGATTCTGGGCTTTTTCTGGTTTGGATCCCGTAGTATTGTGGTACCACACTGAAACATTCAATTAATCCTGGTCTTGATAAATATTTTAGAGGATAACGCATGTTAGATCTGGGTTATGTCTAGGATTTGTCCAAATCAGGCTCATAAATTCGCATATTTCTCATACTTCATGGCTAGATAGTGGGCTTTTTCAGGATTGGATCACGTAGTAATGTGGTAGCACACTGAAACAGTCCATTAAACCCGGTTTCGATCAATATTTTAGTGGATAACGCAGGTTAGGTCTGGGATAGGTCTGGGATTTGCCCTCATCAGGGTCATATTTTCGCGTTCTTCACATACTTGTTGAACAGATCCTGGGTATTTTTCTGGTTTGGATCAGGCAGTAATGTGGCACCACACTTAAACAGTCGATTAAACCTGGTTTCGATCAATATTTTTGAGGATAACGCATGTTAGGTCTAGGTTAGGCCCGGGATTTGCCCTCATCAGGGTCATATTTCCGCGTTCTTCACATACTTGTTGAACAGATCCTGGGTATTTTTCTGGTTTGGATCACGTAGTAATGTGGTACCACACTGAAACAGTCGATTAAACCTGGTTTCGATCAGTATTTTTGAGGGTAACGCATGTTAGGTCTAGGTTAGGCCTGGGATTTTCCCTGATCAGCCACATACTTTCGCATGCTTCACATACTTGTTGAACGGATCCTGGGTTTTTTGTGGTTCGGATCACGTAGTAATGTGGTACCACACTGAAACATTCAATTAAACCTGGACTTGATAAATGTTTTAGAGGATAACGCATGTTGAGTCTGGGATAAGTCTGGGATTTGCCCTCATCAGGCTCATAGTTTCGCGTTTTTCACATACTTGCTGAACAGATCCTGGGTTTTTTCTGTTTTGGATCACGTAGTAATGTGGTACCACACTGAAACAGTCCATTAAACCTGGTTTCGATCAATATTTTAGAGAATAACGCATGTTAGGTCACGGTTAGGTCTGGGATTTGCTCTCATCAGGCTCGTACTTTCGCATATTCCTCATGGTTCATGGCCAGATTCTGGGCTTTTTCTGGATTGGATCAGGTAGTAATGTGGTACCACACTGAAACAGTCCATTAAACCTGGTTTCGATCAATATTTTAGAGGACAACGCAAGTTAGGTCTGGGATAGGTCTGGGATTTGCCCTGATCAGGTTCGCACTTTCGCATATTTCTCATACTCGGTGGCCAGATTCTGGGCTTTTTCTGGTTTGGATCCCGTAGTATTGTGGTACCACACTGAAACATTCAATTAAACCTGGTCTTGATAAATATTTTAGAGGATAACGCATGTTAGATCTGGGTTATGTCTAGGATTTGCCCAAATCAGGCTCATAAATTCGCATATTTCTCATACTTCATGGCCAGATACAGGGCTTTTTCAGGATTGGATCAGGTAGTAATGTGGTACCACACTGAAACAGTAAATTAAACCTAGTTTCGATCAATATTTTAGAGGATAGGTCTGGGATTTGCCCTCATCAGGGTCATATTTTCGCATTTTTCACATACCTGTTGAACAGATCCCTGGCTTTTTCTGGTTTGGATCACGTAGAAATGTGGTACCACACTGAAACATTCAATTAATCCTGGTACTGATAAATATTTTTGAGGGTAACGCATGTTGGGTCTAGGTCAGGCCTGGGATTTTCCCTCATCAGACACATACTTTCGCACTCTTCACATACTTGTTGAACGGATCCTGGGTGTTTTCTGGTTTGGATCACGTAGTAATGTGGTAGCACACTGAAAAAGTCCATTATACCTGGTTGCGATCAATATTTTACAGGATAACGCATGTTCTGTCTAGGTTAGGCCTGGGATTTGCCCTCATCAGACACATACTTTCGCATTTTCCGCATACTTGTTGAACAGATCCTGGGTTTTTTCTGGTTTGGATCATGTAGTAATGTGGTAGCACACTGAAACAGTCCATTAAACCTGGTTTCGATCAATATCTTTGAGGATAACTCATGTTAGGTCTAGGTAAGGCCCGGCATTTGCCCTCATCAGGGTCATATTTCCGCGTTCTTCACATACTTGTTGAACAGATCCTGGGCTTTTTCTGGATTGGATCAGGTTGTAATGTGGTACCACACTGAAGCAGTCCATTAAACCTGGTTTCGATCAATATTTTAGAGGAGAACGCAAGTTAGGTCTGGGATAGGTCTGGGATTTGCCCTGATCAGGCTCGCACTTTCGCATATTTCTCGCACTCGGTGGCCAGATTTTGGGCTTTTTCTGGTTAGGATCCCGTAGTATTGTGGTACCACACTGAAACATTCAATTAAACCTGGTCTTGATAAATATTTTAGAGGATAACGCATGTTAGATCTGGGTTATGTCTAGGATTTGCCCAAATCAGGCTCATGAATTCGCATATTTCTCATACTTCATGGCTAGATACTGGGCTTTTTCAGGATTGAATCACGTAGTAATGTGGTACCACACTGAAACAGTAAATTAAACCTAGTTTCGATCAATATTTTAGAGGATAACGCAAGTTAGGTCTAGGTTAGGCCTGGGATTTTCCCTCATCAGACACATACTTTCGCATTCTTCACATACTTGTTGAACGGATCCTGTGGTTTTTCAGGTTTGGATCAGGTAGTAATGTGGTACCACACTGAAACAGTCCATTAAACCTGGTTTCGATCAATATTTTAGAGGACAACGCAAGTTAGGTCTGGGATAGGTCTGGGATTTGCCCTGATCAGGCTCGCACTTTCGCATATTTCTCATACTCGGTGGCCAGATTCTGGGCTTTTTCTGGTTTGGATCCCGTAGTATTGTGGTACCACACTGAAACATTCAATTAATCCTGGTCTTGATAAATATTTTAGAGGATAACGCATGTTAGATCTGGGTTATGTCTAGGATTTGTCCAAATCAGGCTCATAAATTCGCATATTTCTCATACTTCATGGCTAGATACTGGGCTTTTTCAGGATTGGATCACGTAGTAATGTGGTAGCACACTGAAACAGTCCATTAAACCCGGTTTCGATCAATATTTTAGTGGATAACGCAGGTTAGGTCTGGGATAGGTCTGGGATTTGCCCACATCAGGGTCATATTTTCGCGTTCTTCACATACTTGTTGAACAGATCCTGGGTATTTTTCTGGTTTGGATCAGGCAGTAATGTGGCACCACACTTAAACAGTCGATTAAACCTGGTTTCGATCAATATTTTTGAGGATAACGCATGTTAGGTCTAGGTTAGGCCCGGGATTTGCCCTCATCAGGGTCATATTTCCGCGTTCTTCACATACTTGTTGAACAGATCCTGGGTATTTTTCTGGTTTGGATCACGTAGTAATGTGGTACCACACTGAAACAGTCGATTAAACCTGGTTTCGATCAGTATTTTTGAGGGTAACGCATGTTAGGTCTAGGTTAGGCCTGGGATTTGCCCTCATCAGACACATACTTTCGCATTTTCCGCATACTTGTTGAACAGATCCTGGGTTTTTTCTGGTTTGGATCACGTAGTAATGTGGTAGCACACTGAAACAGTCCATTAAACCTGGTTTCGATCAATATCTTTGAGGATAACTCATGTTAGGTCTAGGTTAGGCCCGGCATTTGCCCTCATCAGGGTCATATTTCCGCGTTCTTCACATACTTGTTGAACAGATCCTGGGCTTTTTCTGGATTGGATCAGGTTGTAATGTGGTACCACACTGAAGCAGTCCATTAAACCTGGTTTCGATCAATATTTTAGACGAGAACGCAAGTTAGGTCTGGTATAGGTCTGGGATTTGCCCTGATCAGGCTCGCACTTTCGCATATTTCTCGCACTCGGTGGCCAGATTTTGGGCTTTTTCTGGTTTGGATCCCGTAGTATTGTGGTACCACACTGAAACATTCAATTAAACCTGGTCTTGATAAATATTTTAGAGGATAACGCATGTTAGATCTGGGTTATGTCTAGGATTTGCCCAAATCAGGCTCATAAATTCGCATATTTCTCATACTTCATGGCCAGATACAGGGCTTTTTCAGGATTGGATCAGGTAGTAATGTGGTACCACACTGAAACAGTAAATTAAACCTAGTTTCGATCAATATTTTAGAGGATAGGTCTGGGATTTGCCCTCATCAGGGTCATATTTTCGCATTTTTCACATACCTGTTGAACAGATCCCTGGCTTTTTCTGGTTTGGATCACGTAGAAATGTGGTACCACACTGAAACATTCAATTAATCCTGGTACTGATAAATATTTTTGAGGGTAACGCATGTTGGGTCTAGGTCAGGCCTGGGATTTTCCCTCATCAGACACATACTTTCGCACTCTTCACATACTTGTTGAACGGATCCTGGGTGTTTTCTGGTTTGGATCACGTAGTAATGTGGTAGCACACTGAAAAAGTCCATTATACCTGGTTGCGATCAATATTTT
This sequence comes from Colletes latitarsis, assembly GCF_051014445.1. NCBI lineage: Eukaryota > Metazoa > Arthropoda > Insecta > Hymenoptera > Colletidae > Colletes > Colletes latitarsis. The sequence goes on from NC_135136.1 coordinate 19,743,670, forward strand.
ACAGGATAACGCATGTTCTGTCTAGGTTAGGCCTGGGATTTGCCCTCATCAGACACATACTTTCGCATTTTCCGCATACTTGTTGAACTGATCCTGGGTTTTTTCTGGTTTGGATCATGTAGTAATGTGGTAGCACACTGAAACAGTCCATTAAACCTGGTTTCGATCAATATCTTTGAGGATAACTCATGTTAGGTCTAGGTAAGGCCCGGCATTTGCCCTCATCAGGGTCATATTTCCGCGTTCTTCACATACTTGTTGAACAGATCCTGGGCTTTTTCTGGATTGGATCAGGTTGTAATGTGGTACCACACTGAAGCAGTCCATTAAACCTGGTTTCGATCAATATTTTAGAGGAGAACGCAAGTTAGGTCTGGGATAGGTCTGGGATTTGCCCTGATCAGGCTCGCACTTTCGCATATTTCTCGCACTCGGTGGCCAGATTTTGGGCTTTTTCTGGTTTGGATCCCGTAGTATTGTGGTACCACACTGAAACATTCAATTAAACCTGGTCTTGATAAATATTTTAGAGGATAACGCATGTTAGATCTGGGTTATGTCTAGGATTTGCCCAAATCAGGCTCATGAATTCGCATATTTCTCATACTTCATGGCTAGATACTGGGCTTTTTCAGGATTGAATCACGTAGTAATGTGGTACCACACTGAAACAGTAAATTAAACCTAGTTTCGATCAATATTTTAGAGGATAACGCAAGTTAGGTCTAGGTTAGGCCTGGGATTTTCCCTCATCAGACACATACTTTCGCATTCTTCACATACTTGTTGAACGGATCCTGTGGTTTTTCAGGTTTGGATCAGGTAGTAATGTGGTACCACACTGAAACAGTCCATTAAACCTGGTTTCGATCAATATTTTAGAGGACAACGCAAGTTAGGTCTGGGATAGGTCTGGGATTTGCCCTGATCAGGCTCGCACTTTCGCATATTTCTCATACTCGGTGGCCAGATTCTGGGCTTTTTCTGGTTTGGATCCCGTGGTATTGTGGTACCACACTGAAACATTCAATTAATCCTGGTCTTGATAAATATTTTAGAGGATAACGCATGTTAGATCTGGGTTATGTCTAGGATTTGTCCAAATCAGGCTCATAAATTCGCATATTTCTCATACTTCATGGCTAGATACTGGGCTTTTTCAGGATTGGATCACGTAGTAATGTGGTAGCACACTGAAACAGTCCATTAAACCCGGTTTCGATCAATATTTTAGTGGATAACGCAGGTTAGGTCTGGGATAGGTCTGGGATTTGCCCACATCAGGGTCATATTTTCGCGTTCTTCACATACTTGTTGAACAGATCCTGGGTATTTTTCTGGTTTGGATCAGGCAGTAATGTGGCACCACACTTAAACAGTCGATTAAACCTGGTTTCGATCAATATTTTTGAGGATAACGCATGTTAGGTCTAGGTTAGGCCCGGGATTTGCCCTCATCAGGGTCATATTTCCGCGTTCTTCACATACTTGTTGAACAGATCCTGGGTATTTTTCTGGTTTGGATCACGTAGTAATGTGGTACCACACTGAAACAGTCGATTAAACCTGGTTTCGATCAGTATTTTTGAGGGTAACGCATGTTAGGTCTAGGTTAGGCCTGGGATTTGCCCTCATCAGACACATACTTTCGCATTTTCCGCATACTTGTTGAACAGATCCTGGGTTTTTTCTGGTTTGGATCACGTAGTAATGTGGTAGCACACTGAAACAGTCCATTAAACCTGGTTTCGATCAATATCTTTGAGGATAACTCATGTTAGGTCTAGGTTAGGCCCGGCATTTGCCCTCATCAGGGTCATATTTCCGCGTTCTTCACATACTTGTTGAACAGATCCTGGGCTTTTTCTGGATTGGATCAGGTTGTAATGTGGTACCACACTGAAGCAGTCCATTAAACCTGGTTTCGATCAATATTTTAGACGAGAACGCAAGTTAGGTCTGGTATAGGTCTGGGATTTGCCCTGATCAGGCTCGCACTTTCGCATATTTCTCGCACTCGGTGGCCAGATTTTGGGCTTTTTCTGGTTTGGATCCCGTAGTATTGTGGTACCACACTGAAACATTCAATTAAACCTGGTCTTGATAAATATTTTAGAGGATAACGCATGTTAGATCTGGGTTATGTCTAGGATTTGCCCAAATCAGGCTCATGAATTCGCATATTTCTCATACTTCATGGCTAGATACTGGGCTTTTTCAGGATTGAATCACGTAGTAATGTGGTACCACACTGAAACAGTAAATTAAACCTAGTTTCGATCAATATTTTAGAGGATAACGCAAGTTAGGTCTAGGTTAGGCCTGGGATTTTCCCTCATCAGACACATACTTTCGCATTCTTCACATACTTGTTGAACGGATCCTGTGGTTTTTCAGGTTTGGATCACGTAGTAATGTGGTAGCTCACTGAAACAGTCCATTAAACCTGGTTTCGATCAATATTTTAGAGGATAACGCATGTTCTATCTAGGTTAGGCCTGGGATTTGCCCTCATCAGACACATACTTTCGCATTCTCCACATACTTGTTGAACAGATCCTGGGTTCTTTCTGGTTTGGATCACGAAGTAATGTGGTAGCACACTGAAACAGTCCATTAAACCTGGTTTCGATCAATATTTTAGAGGATAACGCATGTTCTGTCTAGGTTAGGCCTGGGATTTGTCCTCATCAGACACATACTTTCGCATTTTCCACATACATGTTGAACAGATTCTGGGTTTTTTCTGGTTTGGATCACGTAGTAATGTGGTAGCACACTGAAACAGTCCATTAAACCTGGTTTCGATCAATATTTTAGAGGATAACGCATGTTCTGTCTAGGTTAGGCCTGGGATTTGTCCTCATCAGACACATACTTTCGCATTTTCCACATACATGTTGAACAGATTCTGGGTTTTTTCTGGTTTGGATCACGTAGTAATGTGGTAGCACACTGAAACAGTCCATTAAACCTGGTTTCGATCAATATATTTGAGGATAACTCATGTTAGGTCTAGGTTAGGCCCGGGATTTGCACTCATCAGGGTCATATTTCCGCGTTCTTCACATACTTGTTGAACAGATCCTGGGCTTTTTCTGGATTGGACCAGGTAGTAATGTGGTACCACACTGAAACAGTCCATTAAACCTGGTTTCGATCAATATCTTTGAGGATAACTCATGTTAGGTCTAGGTTAGGCCCGGCATTTGCCCTCATCAGGGTCATATTTCCGCGTTCTTCACATACTTGTTGAACAGATCCTGGGCTTTTTCTGGATTGGATCAGGTTGTAATGTGGTACCACACTGAAGCAGTCCATTAAACCTGGTTTCGATCAATATTTTAGAGGAGAACGCAAGTTAGGTCTGGGATAGGTCTGGGATTTGCCCTGATCAGGCTCGCACTTTCGCATATTTCTCGCACTCGGTGGCCAGATTTTGGGCTTTTTCTGGTTTGGATCCCGTAGTATTGTGGTACCACACTGAAACATTCAATTAAACCTGGTCTTGATAAATATTTTAGAGGATAACGCATGTTAGATCTGGGTTATGTCTAGGATTTGCCCAAATCAGGCTCATGAATTCGCATATTTCTCATACTTCACGGCTAGATACTGGGCTTTTTCAGGATTGAATCACGTAGTAATGTGGTACCACACTGAAACAGTAAATTAAACCTAGTTTCGATCAATATTTTAGAGGATAACGCAAGTTAGGTCTAGGTTAGGCCTGGGATTTTCCCTCATCAGACACATACTTTCGCATTCTTCACATACTTGTTGAACGGATCCTGTGGTTTTTCAGGTTTGGATCACGTAGTAATGTGGTAGCTCACTGAAACAGTCCATTAAACCTGGTTTCGATCAATATTTTAGAGGATAACGCATGTTCTATCTAGGTTAGGCCTGGGATTTGCCCTCATCAGACACATACTTTCGCATTCTCCACATACTTGTTGAACAGATCCTGGGTTCTTTCTGGTTTGGATCACGTAGTAATGTGGTAGCACACTGAAACAGTCCATTAAACCTGGTTTCGATCAATATTTTTGAGGATAACGCATGTTAGATCTTGGTTAGGCCTGGGATTTGCCCTCATCAGACACATACTTTCGCATTCTCCACATACTTGTTGAACAGATCCTAGGTATTCTTCTGGTTTGGATCACGTAGTAATGTGGTACCACACTGAAAGAGTCCATTAAACCCGGTTTCGATCAATATTTTAGTGGATAACGCAAGTTAGGTCTGGGATAGGTCTGGGATTTGCCCTCATCAGGGTCATATTTTCGCGTTCTTCACATACTTGTTGAACAGATCCTGGGTATTTTTCTGGTTTGGATCAGGTAGTAATGTGGTACCACACTGAAACAGTCGATTAAACCTGGTTTCGATCAATATTATTGAGGATAACGCATGTTAGGTCTAGGTTAGGCCCGGAATTTGCCCTCATCAGGCTCGTACTATCGCATATTCCTCATGGTTCATGGCCGGATTCTGGGCTATTTCTAGATTGGATCCTGTAGTATTGTGGTACCACACTGAAACATTCAATTAAACCTGGTCTTGATAAATATTTTAGAGGATATCGCATGTTAGATCTGGGTTATGTCTAGGATTTGCCCAAATCAGGCTCATAAATTCGCATATTTCTCATACTTCATGGCTAGATACTGGGCTTTTTCAGGATTGGATCACGTAGTAATGTGGTACCACACTGAAACAGTACATTTAACCTGGTTTCGATCAATATTTTAGAGGACAACGCAAGTTAGGTCTGCGATAGGTCTGGGAATTGCCATCATCAGGGTCATATTTTCGCGTTCTTCACATACTTGTTGAACAGATCCTGGGTATTTTTCTGGTTTGGATCAGGTAGTAACGTGGTACCACACTGAAGCAGTCGATTAAACCTGGTTTCGATTAATATTTTTGAGGATAACGCATGTTAGGTCTAGGATAGGTCCGGGATTTGCGCTCACCAGGGTCATATTTCCGCGTTCTTCACATACTTGTTGAACAGATCCTGGGTATTTTTCTGGTTTGGATCAGGCAGTAATGTGGTACCACACTGAAATAGTCGATTAAACCTGGTCTTGATAAATATTTTAGAAGATAACGCATGTTAGATCTGGGTAATGTCTAGGATTTGCCCTAATCAGGCACATAATTTCGCATTTTCCACATACATGTTGAACAGATCCTGGGTTTCTTCTGGTTTGGATCACGTAGTAATGTGGTACCACACTGAAGCATTCAATTAAACCTGGTCTTGGTAAATATTTTAGAGGATAACGCATGTTAGGTCTGGGGTAGGTCTGGGATTTGCTCTCATCAGGCTCGTACTTTCGCATATTTCTCATACTTGATGGCCAGATTCTGGGCTTTTTCTAGTTTGGATTCTGTAGTAATGTGGTGCCACACTGAGACAGTCCATTTAACCTGGTTTCTATCAATATTTTAGAGGTTAACACATGTTATGTCTAGGTAAGGCCTGGGATTTACTCTCATCAGGCTCGTACTTTCGCATATTTCTCATAATTCATGGCCAGATTTTGGGCTTTTTCTGGATTGGATCAGGTAGTAATGTGGTACCTCACTGAGACAGTCCATTAAACCAAGTTTCGATCAATATTTTAAAGGACAACGGAAGTTAGGTCTCGGATAGGTCTGGTATTTGCCCTGATCAGGCTCGCACTTTCGCATATTTCTCATACTCGGTGGCCAGATTCTGGGCTTTTTCTGGTTTGGATCCCGTAGTATTGTGGTACCACACAGAAACATTCAATTAAACCTGGTCTTGATAAATATTTTAGAGGATAACGCATGTTAGATCTGGGTTATGTCTAGGATTTGCCCAAATCAGGCTCATAAATTCGCATATTTCTCATACTTCATGGCTAGATACTGGGCTTTTTCAGGATTGGATCAGGTAGTAATGTGGTACCACACTGAAACAGTAAATTAAACCTAGTTTCGATCAATATTTTAGAGGATAGGTCTGGGATTTGCCCTCATCAGGGTCATATTTTCGCATTTTTCACATACCTGTTGAACAGATCCCTGGCTTTTTCTGGTTTGGATCACGTAGAAATGTGGTACCACACTGAAACATTCAATTAAACCTGGTACTGATAAATATTTTTGAGGGTAACGCATGTTAGGTCTAGGTCAGGCCTGGGATTTTCCCTCATCAGACACATACTTTCGCACTCTTCACATACTTGTTGAACGGATCCTGGGTGTTTTCTGGTTTGGATCACGTAGTAATGTGGTAGCACACTGAAAGAGTCCATTATACCTGGTTGCGATCAATATTTTACAGGATAACGCATGTTCTGTCTAGGTTAGGCCTGGGATTTGCCCTCATCAGACACATACTTTCGCATTTTCCGCATACTTGTTGAACAGATCCTGGGTTTTTTCTGGTTTGGATCACGTAGTAATGTGGTAGCACACTGAAACAGTCCATTAAACCTGGTTTCGATCAATATCTTTGAGGATAACTCATGTCAGGTCTAGGTTAGGCCCGGGATTTGCCCTCATCAGGGTCATATTTCCGCGTTCTTCACATACTTGTTGAACAGATCCCGGGCTTTTTCTGGATTGGATCAGGTTGTAATGTGGTACCACACTGAAGCAGTCCATTAAACCTGGTTTCGATCAATGTTTTAGAGGAGAACGCAAGTTAGGTCTGGGATAGGTCTGGGATTTGCCCTGATCAGGCTCGCACTTTCGCATATTTCTCGCACTCGGTGGCCAGATTTTGGGCTTTTTCTGGTTTGGATCCCGTAGTATTGTGGTACCACACTGAAACATTCAATTAAACCTGGTCTTGATAAATATTTTAGAGGATAACGCATGTTAGATCTGGGTTATGTCTAGGATTTGCCCAAATCAGGCTCATGAATTCGCATATTTCTCATACTTCATGGCTAGATACTGGGCTTTTTTAGGATTGGATCACGTAGTAATGTGGTACCACACTGAAACAGTAAATTAAACCTAGTTTCGATCAATATTTTAGAGGATAACGCAAGTTAGGTCTAGGTTAGGCCTGGGATTTTCCCTCATCAGACACATACTTTCGCATTCTTCACATACTTGTTGAACGGATCCTGTGGTTTTTCAGGTTTGGATCACGTAGTAATGTGGTAGCTCACTGAAACAGTCCATTAAACCTGGTTTCGATCAATATTTTAGAGGATAACGCATGTTCTATCTAGGTTAGGCCTGGGATTTGCCCTCATCAGACACATACTTTCGCATTCTCCACATACTTGTTGAACAGATCCTGGGTTCTTTCTGGTTTGGATCACGTAGTAATGTGGTAGCACACTGAAACAGTCCATTAAACCTGGTTTCGATCAACATTTTTGAGGATAACGCATGTTAGATCTTGGTTAGGCCTGGGATTTGCCCTCATCAGACACATACTTTCGCATTCTCCACATACATGTTGAACAGATCCTGGGTATTTTTCTGGTTTGGATCAGGTAGTAATGTGGTACCACACTGAAGCAGTCGATTAAACCTGGTTTCGATCAATATATTTGAGGATAACTAATGTTAGGTCTAGGTTAGGCCCGGGATTTGCCCTCATCAGGGTCATATTTCCGCGTTCTTCACATACATGTTGAACAGATCCTGGGCTTTTTCTGGATTGGATCAGGTAGTAATGTGGTACCACATTGAAACAGTCCATTAAACCCGGTTTCGATAAATATTTTAGAGGACAACGCAAGTTAGGTCTGGGATAGGTCTGGGATTTGCCCTGATCAGGCTCGCACTTTCGCATATTTCTCATACTCGGTGGCCAGATTCTGGGCTTTTTCTGGTTTGGATCCCGTAGTATTGTGGTACTACACTGAAACATTCAATTAATCCTGGTCTTGATAAATATTTTAGAGGATAACGCATGTTAGATCTGGGTTATGTCTAGGATTTGTCCAAATCAGGCTCATAAATTTGCATATTTCTCATACTTCATGGCAAGATACTGGGCTTTTTCAGGATAGGATCACGTAGTAATGTGGTAGCACACTGAAACAGTCCATTAAACCTGGTTTCGATCAATATTTTAGAGGATAACGCATGTTCTGTCTAGGTTAGGCCTGGGATTTGTCCTCATCAGACACATACTTTCGCATTTTCCACATACATGTTGAACAGATTCTGGGTTTTTTCTGGTTTGGATCACGTAGTAATGTGGTAGCACACTGAAACAGTCCATTAAACCTGGTTTCGATCAATATATTTGAGGATAACTCATGTTAGGTCTAGGTTAGGCCCGGGATTTGCACTCATCAGGGTCATATTTCCGCGTTCTTCACATACTTGTTGAACAGATCCTGGGCTTTTTCTGGATTGGATCAGGTAGTAATGTGGTACCACACTGAAACAGTCCATTAAACCTGGTTTCGATCAATATTTTAGAGGATAACGCATGTTAGGTCTGGGGTAGGTCTGGGATTTGCTCTCATCAGGCTCGTACTTTCGCATATTTCTCATACTTGATGGCCAGATTCTGGGCTTTTTCTAGTTTGGATTCTGTAGTAATGTGGTGCCACACTGAGACAGTCCATTTAACCTGGTTTCTATCAATATTTTAGAGGATAACGCATTTTAGGTCTGGGGTAGGTCTGGGATTTGCTCTCATCAGGCTCGTAGTTTCGCATATTTCTCATACTTGATGGCCAGATTCTGGGCTTTTCCTAGTTTGGATTCTGTAGTAATGTGGTGCCACACTGAGACAGTCCATTTAACCTGGTTTCTATCAATATTTTAGAGGATAACGCATGTTATGTCTAGGTTAGGCCTGGGATTTGCTCTCATCAGGCTCGTACTTTCGCATATTTCTCATAATTCATGGCCAGATTCTGGGCTTTTTCTGGATTGGATCAGGTAGTAATATGGTACCACACTGAGACAGTCCATTAAACTTGGTTTCGATCAATATTTTAGAGGACAACGGAAGTTACGTCTCGGATAGGTCTGGGATTTGCCCTGATCAGGCTCGCACTTTCGCATATTTCTCATACTCGGTGGCCAGATTCTGGGCTTTTTCTGGTTTGAATCACGTAGAAATGTGGTACCACACTGAAACATTCAATTAAACCTGGTACTGATAAATAATTTTGAGGGTAACGCATGTTAGGTCTAGGTTAGGCCTGGGATTTGCCCTCATCAGACACATACTTTCGCATTCTCCACATACTTGTTGAACAGATCCTGGGTTCTTTCTGGTTTGGATCAGGTAGTAATGTGGTACCACACTGAAACAGTAAATTAAACCTAGTTTCGATCAATATTTTAGAGGATAGGTCTGGGATTTGCCCTCATCAGGGTCATATTTTCGCATTTTTCACATACCTGTTGAACAGATCCCTGGCTTTTTCTGGTTTGGATCACGTAGAAATGTGGTACCACACTGAAACATTCAATTAAACCTGGTACTGATAAATATTTTTGAGGGTAACGCATGTTAGGTCTAGGTCAGGCCTGGGATTTTCCCTCATCAGACACATACTTTCGCACTCTTCACATACTTGTTGAACGGATCCTGGGTGTTTTCTGGTTTGGATCACGTAGTAATGTGGTAGCACACTGAAAGAGTCCATTAAACCTGGTTGCGATCAATATTTTAGAGGATAACGCATGTTCTGTCTAGGTTAGGCCTGGGATTTGCCCTCATCAGACACATACTTTCGCATTTTCCGCATACTTGTTGAACAGATCCTGGGTTTTTTCTGGTTTGGATCACGTAGTAATGTGGTAGCACACTGAAACAGTCCATTAAACCTGGTTTCGATCAATATCTTTGAGGATAACTCATGTTAGGTCTAGGTTAGGCCCGGGATTTGCCCTCATCAGGGTCATATTTCCGCGTTCTTCACATACTTGTTGAACAGATCCTGGGCTTTTTCTGGATTGGATCAGGTTGTAATGTGGTACCACACTGAAACAGTCCATTAAACCTGGTTTCGATCAATATTTTAGAGGAGAACGCAAGTTAGGTCTGGGATAGGTCTGGGATTTGCCCTGATCAGGCTCGCACTTTCGCATATTTCTCGCACTCGGTGGCCAGATTTTGGGCTTTTTCTGGTTTGGATCCCGTAGTATTGTGGTACCACACTGAAACATTCAATTAAACCTGGTCTTGATAAATATTTTAGAGGATAACGCATGTTAGATCTGGGTTATGTCTAGGATTTGCCCAAATCAGGCTCATGAATTCGCATATTTCTCATACTTCATGGCTAGATACTGGGCTTTTTCAGGATTGGATCACGTAGTAATGTGGTACCACACTGAAACAGTAAATTAAACCTAGTTTCGATCAATATTTTAGCGGATAACGCAAGTTAGGTCTAGGTTAGGCCTGGGATTTGCCCTCATCAGACACATACTTTCGCATTCTCCACATACTTGTTGAACAGATCCTAGGTATTCTTCTGGTTTGGATCACGTAGTAATGTGGTACCACACTGAAGCAGTCGATTAAACCTGGTTTCGATCAATATTTTTGAGGATAACGCATGTTAGGTCTAGGTTAGGCCCGGGATTTGCCCTCACCAGGGTCATATTTTCGCGTTCTTCACATACTTGTTGAACAGATCCTGGGTATTTTTCTGGTTTGGATCACGCAGTAATGTGGTACCACACTGAAATAGTCGATTAAACCTGGTCTTGATAAATATTTTAGAAGATAACGCATGTTAGATCTGGGTAATGTCTAGGATTTGCCCTAATCAGGCACATAATTTCGCATTTTCCACATACATGTTGAACAGATCCTGGGTTTCTTCTGGTTTGGATCACGTAGTAATGTGGTACCACACTGAAGCATTCAATTAAACCTGGTCTTGGTAAATATTTTAGAGGATAACGCATGTTAGGTCTGGGGTAGGTCTGGGATTTGCTCTCATCAGGCTCGTACTTTCGCATATTTCTCATAATTCATGGCCAGATTCTGGGCTTTTTCTGGATTGGATCAGGTAGTAATGTGGTACCACACTGAGACAGTCCATTAAACCTGGTTTCGATCAATATTTAAAAGGACAACGGAAGTTAGGTCTCGGATAGGTCTGGGATTTGCCCTGATCAGGCTCGCACTTTCGCATATTTCTCATACTCGGTGGCCAGATTCTGGGCTTTTTCTGGTTTGGATCCCGTAGAATTGTGGTACCACACAGAAACATTCAATTAAACCTGGTCTTGATAAATATTTTAGAGGATAACGCATGTTAGATCTGGGTTATGTCTAGGATTTGCCCAAATCAGGCTCATAAATTCGCATATTTCTCATACTTCATGGCTAGATACTGGGCTTTTTCAGGATTGGATCACGTAGTAATGTGGTACCACACTGAAACAGTAAATTAAACCTAGTTTCGATCAATATTTTAGAGGATAACGCATGTTCTGTCTAGGTTAGGCCTGGGATTTGCCTTCATCAGACACATACTTTCGCATTTTCCACATACATGTTGAACAGATCCTGGGTATTTTTCTGGTTTGGATCAGGTAGTAATGTGGTACCACACTGAAGCAGTCGATTAAACCTGCTTTCGATCAATATATTTGAGGATAACTAATGTTAGGTCTAGGTTAGGCCCGGGATTTGCCCTCATCAGGGTCATATTTCCGCGTTCTTCACATACATGTTGAACAGATCCTGGGCTTTTTCTGGATTGGATCAGGTAGTAATGTGGTACCACACTGAAACAGTCCATTAAACCCGGTTTCGATAAATATTTTAGAGGACAACGCAAGTTAGGTCTGGGATAGGTCTGGGATTTGCCCTGATCAGGCTCGCACTTTCGCATATTTCTCATACTCGGTGGCCAGATTCTGGGCTTTTTCTGGTTTGGATCCCGTAGTATTGTGGTACCACACTGAAACATTCAATTAATCCTGGTCTTGATAAATATTTTAGAGGATAACGCATGTTAGATCTGGGTTATGTCTAGGATTTGTCCAAATCAGGCTCATAAATTCGCATATTTCTCATACTTCATGGCTAGATACTGGGCTTTTTCAGGATTGGATCACGTAGTAATGTGGTAGCACACTGAAACAGTCCATTAAACCCGGTTTCGATCAATATTTTAGTGGATAACGCAGGTTAGGTCTGGGATAGGTCTGGGATTTGCCCTCATCAGGGTCATATTTTCGCGTTCTTCACATACTTGTTGAACAGATCCTGGGTATTTTTCTGGTTTGGATCAGGCACTAATGTGGCACCACACTTAAACAGTCGATTAAACCTGGTTTCGATCAATATTTTTGAGGATAACGCATGTTAGGTCTAGGTTAGGCCCGGGATTTGCCCTCACCAGGGACATATTTCCGCGTTCTTCACATACTTGTTGAACAGATCCTGGGTATTTTTCTGGTTTGGATCACGTAGTAATGTGGTACCACACTGAAACAGTCGATTAAACCTGGTTTCGATCAGTATTTTTGAGGGTAACGCATGTTAGGTCTAGGTTAGGCCTGGGATTTTCCCTGATCAGCCACATACTTTCGCATTCTTCACATACTTGTTGAACGGATCCTGGGTTTTTTGTGGTTTGGATCACGTAGTAATGTGGTACCACACTGAAGCATTCAATTAAACCTGGACTTGATAAATGTTTTAGAGGATAACGCATGTTGAGTCTGGGATAAGTCTGGGATTTGCCCTCATCAGGCTCATAGTTTCGCGTTTTTCACATACTTGCTGAACAGATCCTGGGTTTTTTCTGTTTTGGATAACGTAGTAATGTCGTACCACACTGAAACAGTCCATTAAACCTGGTTTCGATCAATATTTTAAAGAATAACGCATGTTAGGTCATGGTTAGGTCTGGGATTTGCTCTCATCAGGCTCGTACTTTCGCATATTCCTCATGGTTCATGGCCAGATTCTGGGCTTTTTCTGGATTGGATCAGGTAGTAATGTGGTACCACACTGAAACAGTCCATTAAACCTGGTTTCGATCAATATTTTAGAGGACAACGCAAGTTAGGTCTGGGATAGGTCTGGGATTTGCCCTGATCAGGCTCGCACTTTCGCATATTTCTCATACTCGGTGGCCAGATTCTGGGCTTTTTCTGGTTTGGATCCCGTAGTATTGTGGTACCACACTGAAACATTCAATTAAACCTGGTCTTGATAAATATTTTAGAGGATAACGCATGTTAGATCTGGGTTATGTCTAGGATTTGCCCAAATCAGGCTCATAAATTCGCATATTTCTCATACTTCATGGCCAGATACTGGGCTTTTTCAGGATTGGATCAGGTAGTAATGTGGTACCACACTGAAACAGTAAATTAAACCTAGTTTCGATCAATATTTTAGAGGATAGGTCTGGGATTTGCCCTCATCAGGGTCATATTTTCGCATTTTTCACATACCTGTTGAACAGATCCCTGGCTTTTTCTGGTTTGGATCACGTAGAAATGTGGTACCACACTTAAACATTCAATTAAACCTGGTACTGATAAATATTTTTGAGGGTAACGCATGTTAGGTCTAGGTCAGGCCTGGGATTTTCCCTCATCAGACACATACTTTCGCACTCTTCACATACTTGTTGAACGGATCCTGGGTGTTTTCTGGTTTGGATCACGTAGTAATGTGGTAGCACACTGAAAGAGTCCATTATACCTGGTTGCGATCTATATTTTACAGGATAACGCATGTTCTGTCTAGGTTAGGCCTGGGATTTGCCCTCATCAGACACATACTTTCGCATTTTCCGCATACTTGTTGAACAGATCCTGGGTTTTTTCTGGTATGGATCACGTAGTAATGTGGTAGCACACTGAAACAGTCCATTAAACCTGGTTTCGATCAATATCTTTGAGGATAACTCATGTTAGGTCTAGGTTAGGCCCGGGATTTGCCCTCATCAGGGTCATATTTCCGCGTTCTTCACATACTTGTTGAACAGATCCTGGGCTTTTTCTGGATTGGATCAGGTTGTAATGTGGTACCACACTGAAGCAGTCCATTGAACCTGGTTTCGATCAATATTTTAGAGGAGAACGCAAGTTAGGTCTGGGATAGGTCTGGGATTTGCCCTGATCAGGCTCGCACTTTCGCATATTTCTCGCACTCGGTGGCCAGATTTTGGGCTTTTTCTGGTTTGGATCCCGTAGTATTGTGGTACCACACTGAAACATTCAATTAAACCTGGTCTTGATAAATATTTTAGAGGATAACGCATGTTAGATCTGGGTTATGTCTAGGATTTGCCCAAATCAGGCTCATGAATTCGCATATTTCTCATACTTCATGGCTAGATACTGGGCTTTTTCAGGATTGGATCACGTAGTAATGTGGTACCACACTGAAACAGTAAATTAAACCTAGTTTCGATCAATATTTTAGAGGATAACGCAAGTTAGGTCTAGGTTAGGCCTGGGATTTTCCCTCATCAGACACATACTTTCGCATTCTTCACATACTTGTTGAACGGATCCTGGGGTTTTTCAGGTTTGGATCACGTAGTAATGTGGTAGCTCACTGAAACAGTCCATTAAACCTGGTTTCGATCAATATTTTAGAGGATAACGCATGTTCTATCTAGGTTAGGCCTGGGATTTGCCCTCATCAGACACATACTTTCGCATTCTCCACATACTTGTTGAACAGATCCTGGGTTCTTTCTGGTTTGGATCACGTAGTAATGTGGTAGCACACTGAAACAGTCCATTAAACCTGGTTTCGATCAATATTTTTGAGGATAACGCATGTTAGATCTTGGTTAGGCCTGGGATTTGCCCTCATCAGACACATACTTTCGCATTCTCCACATACTTGTTGAACAGATCCTAGGTATTCTTCTGGTTTGGATCACGTAGTAATGTGGTACCACACTGAAAGAGTCCATTAAACCCGGTTTCGATCAATATTTTAGTGGATAACGCAAGTTAGGTCTGGGATAGGTCTGGGATTTGCCCTCATCAGGGTCATATTTTCGCGTTCTTCACATACTTGTTGAACAGATCCTGGGTATTTTTCAGGATTGGATCACGTAGTAATGTGGTACCACACTGAAACAGTAAATTAAACCTAGTTTCGATCAATATTTTAGAGGATAACGCAAGTTAGGTCTAGGTTAGGCCTGGGATTTTCCCTCATCAGACACATACTTTCGCATTCTTCACATACTTGTTGAACGGATCCTGTGGTTTTTCAGGTTTGGATCACGTAGTAATGTGGTAGCTCACTGAAACAGACCATTAAACCTGGTTTCGATCAATATTTTAGAGGATAACGCATGTTCTATCTAGGTTAGGCCTGGGATTTGCCCTCATCAGACACATACTTTCGCATTCTCCACATACTTGTTGAACAGATCCTGGGTTCTTTCTGGTTTGGATCACGTAGTAATGTGGTAGCACACTGAAACAGTCCATTAAACCTGGTTTCGATCAATATTTTTGAGGATAACGCATGTTAGATCTTGGTTAGGCCTGGGATTTGCCCTCATCAGACACATACTTTCGCATTCTCCACATACATGTTGAACAGATCCTGGGTATTTTTCTGGTTTGGATCAGGTAGTAATGTGGTACCACACTGAAGCAGTCGATTAAACCTGGTTTCGATCAATATATTTGAGGATAACTAATGTTAGGTCTAGGTTAGGCCCGGGATTTGCCCTCATCAGGGTCATATTTCCGCGTTCTTCACATACATGTTGAACAGATCCTGGGCTTTTTCTGGATTGGATCAGGTAGTAATGTGG
Organism: Colletes latitarsis; assembly: GCF_051014445.1. Taxonomy (NCBI): domain Eukaryota; kingdom Metazoa; phylum Arthropoda; class Insecta; order Hymenoptera; family Colletidae; genus Colletes; species Colletes latitarsis. The sequence continues at coordinate 19,759,416 of NC_135136.1, forward strand.
TACCACACTGAAACAGTCCATTAAACCCGGTTTCGATAAATATTTTAGAGGACAACGCAAGTTAGGTCTGGGATAGGTCTGGGATTTGCCCTGATCAGGCTCGCACTTTCGCATATTTCTCATACTCGGTGGCCAGATTCTGGGCTTTTTCTGGTTTGGATCCCGTAGTATTGTGGTACTACACTGAAACATTCAATTAATCCTGGTCTTGATAAATATTTTAGAGGATAACGCATGTTAGATCTGGGTTATGTCTAGGATTTGTCCAAATCAGGCTCATAAATTCGCATATTTCTCATACTTCATGGAAAGATACTGGGCTTTTTCAGGATAGGATCACGTAGTAATGTGGTAGCACACTGAAACAGTCCATTAAACCTGGCTTCGATCAATATTTTAGAGGATAACGCATGTTCTGTCTAGGTTAGGCCTGGGATTTGTCCTCATCAGACACATACTTTCGCATTTTCCACATACATGTTGAACAGATTCTGGGTTTTTTCTGGTTTGGATCAGGTAGTAATGTGGTACCACACTGAAGCAGTCCATTAAACCTGGTTTCGATCAATATTTTAGAGGATAACGCATGTTAGGTCTGGGGTAGGTCTGGGATTTGCTCTCATCAGGCTCGTACTTTCGCATATTTCTCATACTTGATGGCCAGATTCTGGGCTTTTTCTAGTTTGGATTCTGTAGTAATGTGGTGCCACACTGAGACAGTCCATTTAACCTGGTTTCTATCAATATTTTAGAGGATAACGCATTTTAGGTCTGGGGTAGGTCTGGGATTTGCTCTCATCAGGCTCGTAGTTTCGCATATTTCTCATACTTGATGGCCAGATTCTGGGCTTTTCCTAGTTTGGATTCTGTAGTAATGTGGTGCCACACTGAGACAGTCCATTTAACCTCGTTTCTATCAATATTTTAGAGGATAACGCATGTTATGTCTAGGTTAGGCCTGGGATTTGCTCTCATCAGGCTCGTACTTTCGCATATTTCTCATAATTCATGGCCAGATTCTGGGCTTTTTCTGGATTGGATCAGGTAGTAATATGGTACCACACTGAGACAGTCCATTAAACCTGGTTTCGATCAATATTTTAGAGGACAACGGAAGTTACGTCTCGGATAGGTCTGGGATTTGCCCTGATCAGGCTCGCACTTTCGCATATTTCTCATACTCGGTGGCAAGATTCTGGGCTTTTTCTGGTTTGAATCACGTAGAAATGTGGTGCCACACTGAAACATTCAATTAAACCTGGTACTGATAGATAATTTTGAGGGTAACGCATGTTAGGTCTAGGTTAGGCCTGGGATTTGCCCTCATCAGACACATACTTTCGCATTCTCCACATACTCGTTGAACAGATCCTGGGTTCTTTCTGGTTTGGATCAGGTAGTAATGTGGTACCACACTGAAACAGTAAATTAAACCTAGTTTCGATCAATATTTTAGAGGATAGGTCTGGGATTTGCCCTCATCAGGGTCATATTTTCGCATGTTTCACATACCTGTTGAACAGATCCCTGGCTTTTTCTGGTTTGGATCACGTAGAAATGTGGTACCACACTGAAACATTCAATTAAACCTGGTACTGATAAATATTTTTGAGGGTAACGCATGTTAGGTCTAGGTCAGGCCTGGGATTTTCCCTAATCAGACACATACTTTCGCACTCTTCACATACTTGTTGAACGGATCCTGGGTGTTTTCTGGTTTGGATCACGTAGTAATGTGGTAGCACACTGAAAGAGTCCATTAAACCTGGTTGCGATCAATATTTTAGAGGATAACGCATGTTCTGTCTAGGTTAGGCCTGGGATTTGCCCTCATCAGACACATACTTTCGCATTTTCCGCATACTTGTTGAACAGATCCTGGGTTTTTTCTGGTTTGGATCACGTAGTAATGTGGTAGCACACTGAAACAGTCCATTAAACCTGGTTTCGATCAGTATCTTTGAGGATAACTCATGTTAGGTCTAGGTTAGGCCCGGGATTTGCCCTCATCAGGGTCATATTTCCGCGTTCTTCACATACTTGTTGAACAGATCCTGGGCTTTTTCTGGATTGGATCAGGTAGTAATGTGGTACCACACTGAGACAGTCCATTAAACCTGGTTTCGATCAATATTTTAAAGGACAACGGAAGTTAGGTCTCGGATAGGTCTGGGATTTGCCCTGATCAGGCTCGCACTTTCGCATATTTCTCGCACTCGGTGGCCAGATTTTGGGCTTTTTCTGGTTTGGATCCCGTAGTATTGTGGTACCACACTGAAACATTCAATTAAACCTGGTCTTGATAAATATTTTAGAGGATGACGCATGTTAGATCTGGGTTATGTCTAGGATTTGCCCAAATCAGGCTCATGAATTCGCATATTTCTCATACTTCATGGCTAGATACTGGGCTTTTTCAGGATTGGATCACGTAGTAATGTGGTACCACACTGAAACAGTAAATTAAACCTAGTTTCGATCAATATTTTAGAGGATAACGCAAGTTAGGTCTAGGTTAGGCCTGGGATTTGCCCTCATCAGACACATACTTTCGCATTCTCCACATACTTGTTGAACAGATCCTAGGTATTCTTCTGGTTTGGATCACGTAGTAATGTGGTACCACACTGAAGCAGTCGATTAAACCTGGTTTCGATCAATATTTTTGAGGATAACGCATGTTAGGTCTAGGTTAGGCCCGGGATTTGCCCTCACCAGGGTCATATTTTCGCGTTCTTCACATACTTGTTGAACAGATCCTGGGTATTTTTCTGGTTTGGATCACGCAGTAATGTGGTACCACACTGAAATAGTCGATTAAACCTGGTCTTGATAAATATTTTAGAAGATAACGCATGTTAGATCTAGGTAATGTCTAGGATTTGCCCTAATCAGGCACATAATTTCGCATTTTCCACATACATGTTGAACAGATCCTGGGTTTCTTCTGGTTTGGATCACGTAGTAATGTGGTACCACACTGAAGCATTCAATTAAACCTGGTCTTGGTAAATATTTTAGAGGATAACGCATGTTAGGTCTGGGGTAGGTCTGGGATTTGCTCTCATCAGGCTCGTACTTTCGCATATTTCTCATAATTCATGGCCAGATTCTGGGCTTTTTCTAGTTTGGATTCTGTAGTAATGTGGTGCCACACTGAGACAGTCCATTTAACCTGGTTTCTATCAATATTTTAGAGGATAACACATGTTATGTATAGGTTACGCCTGGGATTTACTCTCATCAGGCTCGTACTTTCGCATATTTCTCATAATTCATGGCCGGATTCTGGGCTTTTTCTGGATTGGATCAGGTAGTAATGTGGTACCACACTGAGACAGTCCATTAAACCTGGTTTCGATCAATATTTAAAAGGACAACGGAAGTTAGGTCTCGGATAGGTCTGGGATTTGCCCTGATCAGGCTCGCACTTTCGCATATTTCTCATACTCGGTGGCCAGATTCTGGGCTTTTTCTGGTTTGGATCCCGTAGAATTGTGGTACCACACAGAAACATTCAATTAAACCTGGTCTTGATAAATATTTTAGAGGATAACGCATGTTAGATCTGGGTTATGTCTAGGATTTGCCCAAATCAGGCTCATAAATTCGCATATTTCTCATACTTCATGGCTAGATACTGGGCTTTTTCAGGATTGGATCACGTAGTAATGTGGTACCACACTGAAACAGTAAATTAAACCTAGTTTCGATCAATATTTTAGAGGATAACGCATGTTCTGTCTAGGTTAGGCCCGGGATTTGCCCTCACCAGGGACATATTTCCGCGTTCTTCACATACTTGTTGAACAGATCCTGGGTATTTTTCTGGTTTGGATCACGTAGTAATGTGGTACCACACTGAAACAGTCGATTAAACCTGGTTTCGATCAGTATTTTTGAGGGTAACGCATGTTAGGTCTAGGTTAGGCCTGGGATTTTCCCTGATCAGCCACATGCTCTCGCATTCTTCACATACTTGTTGAACGGATCCTGGGTTTTTTGTGGTTTGGATCACGTAGTAATGTGGTACCACACTGAAGCATTCAATTAAACCTGGACTTGATAAATGTTTTAGAGGATAACGCATGTTGAGTCTGGGATAAGTCTGGGATTTGCCCTCATCAGGCTCATAGTTTCGCGTTTTTCACATACTTGCTGAACAGATCCTGGGTTTTTTCTGTTTTGGATCACGTAGTAATGTCGTACCACACTGAAACAGTCCATTGAACCTGGTTTCGATCAATATTTTAGAGAATAACGCATGTTAGGTCATGGTTAGGTCTGGGATTTGCTCTCATCAGGCTCGTACTTTCGCATATTCCTCATGGCTCATGGCCAGATACTGGGCTTTTTCTGGATTGGATCAGGTAGTAATGTGGTACCACACTGAAACAGTCCATTAAACCTGGTTTCGATCAATATTTTAGAGGACAACGTAAGTTAGGTCTGGGATAGGTCTGGGATTTGCCCTGATCAGGCTCGCACTTTCGCATATTTCTCATACTCGGTGGCCAGATTCTGGGCTTTTTCTGGTTTGGATCCCGTAGTATTGTGGTACCACACTGAAACATTCAATTAAACCTGGTCTTGATAAATATTTTAGAGGATAACGCGTGTTAGATCTGGGTTATGTCTAGGATTTGCCCAAATCAGGCTCATAAATTCGCATATTTCTCATACTTCATGGCCAGATACTGGGCTTTTTCAGGATTGGATCAGGTAGTAATGTGGTACCACACTGAAACAGTAAATTAAACCTAGTTTCGATCAATATTTTAGAGGATAGGTCTGGGATTTGCCCTCACCAGGGTCATATTTTCGCATTTTTCACATACCTGTTGAACAGATCCCTGGCTTTTTCTGGTTTGGATCACGTAGAAATGTGGTACCACACTTAAACATTCAATTAAACCTGGTACTGATAAATATTTTTGAGGGTAACGCATGTTAGGTCTAGGTCAGGCCTGGGATTTTCCCTCATCAGACACATACTTTCGCACTCTTCACATACTTGTTGAACGGATCCTGGGTGTTTTCTGGTTTGGATCACGTAGTAATGTGGTAGCACACTGAAAGAGTCCATTATACCTGGTTGCGATCAATATTTTACAGGATAACGCATGTTCTGTCTAGGTTAGGCCTGGGATTTGCCCTCATCAGACACATACTTTCGCATTTTCCGCATACTTGTTGAACAGATCCTGGGTTTTTTCTGGTATGGATCACGTAGTAATGTGGTAGCACACTGAAACAGTCCATTAAACCTGGTTTCGATCAATATCTTTGAGGATAACTCATGTTAGGTCTAGGTTAGGCCCGGGATTTGCCCTCATCAGGGTCATATTTCCGCGTTCTTCACATACTTGTTGAACAGATCCTGGGCTTTTTCTGGATTGGATCAGGTTGTAATGTGGTACCACACTGAAGCAGTCCATTAAACCTGGTTTCGATCAATATTTTTGAGGATAACGCATGTTAGATCTTGGTTAGGCCTGGGATTTGCCCTCATCAGACACATACTTTCGCATTCTCCACATACTTGTTGAACAGATCCTAGGTATTCTTCTGGTTTGGATCACGTAGTAATGTGGTACCACACTGAAAGAGTCCATTAAACCCGGTTTCGATCAATATTTTAGTGGATAACGCAAGTTAGGTCTGGGATAGGTCTGGGATTTGCCCTCATCAGGGCCATATTTTCGCGTTCTTCACATACTTGTTGAACAGATCCTGGGTATTTTTCTGGTTTGGATCAGGTAGTAATGTGGCACCACACTGAAACAGTCGATTAAACCTGGTTTCGATCAATATTATTGAGGATAACGCATGTTAGGTCTAGGTTAGGCCCGGGATTTGCCCTCATCAGGCTCGTACTTTCGCATATTCCTCATGGTTCATGGCCGGATTCTGGGCTTTTTCTAGATTGGATCCTGTAGTATTGTGGTACCACACTGAAACATTCAATTAAACCTGGTCTTGATAAATATTTTAGAGGATATCGCATGTTAGATCTGGGTTATGTCTAGGATTTGCCCAAATCAGGCTCATAAATTCGCATATTTCTCATACTTCATGGCTAGATACTGGGCTTTTTCAGGATTGGATCACGTAGTAATGTGGTACCACACTGAAACAGTACATTTAACCTGGTTTCGATCAATATTTTAGAGGACAACGCAAGTTAGGTCTGCGATAGGTCTGGGAATTGCCATCATCAGGGTCATATTTTCGCGTTCTTCACATACTTGTTGAACAGATCCTGGGTATTTTTTTGGTTTGGATCACGTAGTAATGTGGTACCACACTGAAGCATTCAATTAAACCTGGTCTTGGTAAATATTTTAGAGGATAACGCATGTTAGGTCTGGGGTAGGTCTGGGATTTGCTCTCATCAGGCTCGTACTTTCGCATATTTCTCATACTTGATGGCCAGATTCTGGGCTTTTTCTAGTTTGGATTCTGTAGTAATGTGGTGCCACACTGAGACAGTCCATTTAACCTGGTTTCTATCAATATTTTAGAGGATAACACATGTTATGTCTAGGTTAGGCCTGGGATTTACTCTCATCAGGCTCGTACTTTCGCATATTTCTCATAATTCATGGCCAGATTGTGGGCTTTTTCTGGATTGGATCAGGTAGTAATGTGGTACCACCCTGAAACAGTCCATTAAACCCGGTTTCGATAAATATTTTAGAGGACAACGCAAGTTAGGTCTGGGATAGGTCTGGGATTTGCCCTGATCAGGCTCGCACTTTCGCATATTTCTCATACTCGGTGGCCAGATTCTGGGCTTTTTCTGGTTTGGATCCCGTAGTATTGTGGTACCACACTGAAACATTCAATTAATCCTGGTCTTGATAAATATTTTAGAGGATAACGCATGTTAGATCTGGGTTATGTCCAGGATTTGACCAAATCAGGCTCATAAATTCGCATATTTCTCATACTTCATGGCAAGATACTGGGCTTTTTCAGGATTGGATCACGTAGTAATGTGGTAGCACACTGAAACAGTCCATTAAACCTGGTTTCGATCAATATTTTAGAGGATAACGCATGTTCTGTCTAGGTTAGGCCTGGGATTTGCCCTCATCAGACACATACTTTCGCATTTTCCACATACATGTTGAACAGATTCTGGGTTTTTTCTGGTTTGGATCACGTAGTAATGTGGTAGCACACTGAAACAGTCCATTAAACCTGGTTTCGATCAATATATTTGAGGATAACTCATGTTAGGTCTAGGTTAGGCCCGGGATTTGCACTCATCAGGGTCATATTTCCGCGTTCTTCACATACTTGTTGAACAGATCCTGGGCTTTTTCTGGATTGGATCAGGTAGTAATGTGGTACCACACTGAAACAGTCCATTAAACCTGGTTTCGATCAATATTTTAGAGGATAACGCATGTTAGGTCTGGGGTAGGTCTGGGATTTGCTCTCATCAGGCTCGTACTTTCGCATATTTCTCATACTTGATGGCCAGATTCTGGGCTTTTTCTAGTTTGGATCCTGTAGTAATGTGGTGCCACACTGAGACAGTCCATTTAACCTGGTTTCTATCAATATTTTAGAGGATAACGCATTTTAGGTCTGGGGTAGGTCTGGGATTTGCTCTCATCAGGCTCGTAGTTTCGCATATTTCTCATACTCGGTGGCCAGATTCTGGGCTTTTTCTGGTTTGAATCACGTAGAAATGTGGTACCACACTGAAACATTCAATTAAACCTGGTACTGATAAGTAATTTTGAGGGTAACGCATGTTAGGTCTAGGTTAGGCCTGGGATTTGCCCTCATCAGACACATACTTTCGCATTCTCCACATACTTGTTGAACAGATCCTGGGTTCTTTCTGGTTTGGATCACGTAGTAATGTGGTAGCACACTGAAACAGTCCATTAAACCTGGTTTCGATCAATATTTTTGAGGATAACGCATGTTCGATCTTGGTTAGGCCTGGGATTTGCCCTCATCAGACACATACTTTCGCATTCTCCACATACTTGCTGAACAGATCCTAGGTATTCTTCTGGTTTGGATCACGTAGTAATGTGGTACCACACTGAAACAGTCCATTGAACCCGGTTTCGATCAATATTTTAATGCATAACGCAAGTTAGGTCTGGGATAGGTCTGGGATTTGCCCTCATCAGGGTCATATTTTCGCGTTCTCCACATACTTGTTGAACAGATCCTGGGTATTTTTCTGGTTTGGATCAGGTAGTAATGTGGCACCACACTGAAACAGTCGATTACACCTGGTTTCGATCAATATTTTTGAGGATAACGCATGTTAGGTCTAGGTTAGGCCCGGGATTTGCCCTCATCAGGGTCATATTTCCGCGTTTTTCACATACTTGTTGAACAGATCCTGGGTATTTTTCTGGTTTGGATCACGTAGTAATGTGGTACCACACTGAAACAGTCGATTAAACCTGGTTTCGATCAGTATTTTTGAGGGTAACGCATGTTAGGCCTAGGTTAGGCCTGGGATTTTCCCTGATCAGCCACACACTTTCGCATTCTTCACATACTTGTTGAACGGATCCTGGGTTTTTTGTGGTTTGGATCACGTAGTAATGTGGTAACACACTGAAACATTCAATTAAACCTGGTCTTGATAAATGTTTTAGAGGATAACGCATGTTGGGTCTGGGATAGGTCTGGGATTTGCCCTCATCAGGCTCATAGTTTCGCGTTTTTCACATACTTGCTGAACAGATCCTGGGTATTTTCTGTTTTGGATCACGTAGTAATGTGGTACCACACTGAAACAGTCCATTAAACCTGGTTTCGATCAATATTTTAGAGAATAACGCATGTTAGGTCATGGTTAGGTCTGGGATTTGCTCTCATCAGGCTCGTACTTTCGCATATTCCTCATGGTTCATGGCCAGATTCTGGGCTTTTTCTAGATTGGATCCTGTAGTATTGTGGTACCACACTGAAACATTCAATTAAACCTGGTCTTGATAAATATTTTAGAGGATAACGCATGTTAGATCTGGGTTATGTCTAGGATTTGCCCAAATCAGGCTCATAAATTCGCATATTTCTTATACTTCATGGCTAGATACTGGGCTTCTTCAGGATTGGATCACGTAGTAATGTGGTACCACACTGAAACAGTACATTTAACCTGGTTTCGATCAATATTTTAGAGGACAACGCAAGTTAGGTCTGGGATAGGTCTGGGATTTGCCCTGATCAGGCTCGCACTTTCGCATATTTCTCATACTCGGTGGCCAGATTCTGGGCTTTTTCTAGTTTGGATTCTGTAGTAATGTGGCACCACACTGAAACAGTCGATTAAACCTGGTTTCGATCAATATTTTTGAGGATAACGCATGTTAGGTCTAGGTTAGGCCCGGGATTTGCCCTCATCAGGGTCATATTTCCGCGTTCTTCACATACTTGTTGAACAGATCCTGGGTATTTTTCTGGTTTGGATCACGTAGTAATGTGGTACCACACTGAAACAGTCGATTAAACCTGGTTTCGATTAATATTTTAAAGGACAACGGAAGTTAGGTCTCGGATAGGTCTGGGATTTGCCCTGATCAGGCTCGCACTTTCGCATATTTCTCATACTCGGTGGCCAGATTCTGGGCTTTTTCTGGTTTGGATCTCGTAGTATTGTGGTACCACACAGAAACATTCAATTAAACCTGGTCTTGATAAATATTTTAGAGGATAACGCATGTTAGGTCTAGGTTAGGCCTGGGATTTGCCCTCATCAGACACATACTTTCGGATTCTCCACATACTTGTTGAACAGATCCTGGGTTCTTTCTGGTTTGGATCACGTAGTAATGTGGTAGCACACTGAAACAGTCCATTAAACCCGGTTTCGATCAATATTTTTGAGGATAACGCATGTTAGATCTTGGTTAGGCCTGGGATTTGCCCTCATCAGACACATACTTTCGCATTCTCCACATACTTGTTGAACAGATCCTAGGTATTCTTCTGGTTTGGATCACGTAGTAATGTGGTACCACACTGAAACAGTCCATTAAACCCGGTTTCGATCAATATTTTAGTGCATAACGCAAGTTAGGTCTGGGATAGGTCTGGGATTTGCCCTCATCAGGGTCATATTTTCGCGTTCTCCACATACTTGTTGAACAGATCCTGAGTATTTTTCTGGTTTGGATCAGGTAGTAATGTGGCACCACACTGAAACAGTCGATTAAACCTGGTTTCGATCAATATTTTTGAGGATAACGCATGTTAGGTCTAGGTTAGGCCCGGGATTTGCCCTCATCAGGGTCATATTTCCGCGTTCTTCACATACTTGTTGAACAGATCCTGGGTATTTTTCTGGTTTGGACCACGTAGTAATGTGGTACCACACTGAAACAGCCCATTAAACCTGGTTTCGATCAATATTTTAGAGAAATAACGCATGTTAGGTCATGGTTAGGTCTGGGATTTGCTCTCATCAGGCTCGTACTTTCGCATATTCCTCATGGTTCATGGCCAGATTCTGGGCTTTTTCTAGATTGGATCCTGTAGTATTGTGGTACCACACTGAAACATTCAATTAAACCTGGTCCTGATAAATATTTTAGAGGATAACGCATGTTAGATCTGGGTTATGTCTAGGATTTGCCCAAATCAGGCTCATAAATTCGCATATTTCTCATACTTCATGGCTAGATACTGGGCTTTTTCAGGATTGGATCACGTAGTAATGTGGTACCACACTGAAACAGTACATTTAACCTGGTTTCGATCAATATTTTAGAGGACAACGCAAGTTAGGTCTGGGATAGGTCTAGGATTTGCCCTAATCAGGCACATAATTTCGCATTTTCCACATACATGTTGAACAGATCCTGGGTTTTTTCTGGTTTGGATCACGTAGTATTGTGGTACCACATTGAAACATTCAATTAAACCTGGTCTCGATAAATATTTTAGAGGATAACGCATGTTCTGTCTAGGTTAGGCCCGGGATTTGCCCTCATCAGGGTCATATTTCCGCGTTTTTCACATACTTGTTGAACAGATCCTGGGTATTTTTCTGGTTTGGATCACGTAGTAATGTGGTACCACACTGAAACAGTCGATTAAACCTGGTTTCGATCAGTATTTTTGAGGGTAACGCATGTTAGGCCTAGGTTAGGCCTGGGATTTTCCCTGATCAGCCACATACTTTCGCATTCTTCACATACTTGTTGAACGGATCCTGGGTTTTTTGTGGTTTGGATCACGTAGTAATGTGGTAACACACTGAAACATTCAATTAAACCTGGTCTTGATAAATGTTTTAGAGGATAACGCATGTTGGGTCTGGGATAGGTCTGGGATTTGCCCTCATCAGGCTCATAGTTTCGCGTTTTTCACATACTTGCTGAACAGATCCTGGGTATTTTCTGTTTTGGATCACGTAGTAATGTGGTACCACACTGAAACAGTCCATTAAACCTGGTTTCGATCAATATTTTAGAGAATAACGCATGTTAGGTCATGGTTAGGTCTGGGATTTGCTCTCATCAGGCTCGTACTTTCGCATATTCCTCATGGTTCATGGCCAGATTCTGGGCTTTTTCTAGATTGGATCCTGTAGTATTGTGGTACCACACTGAAACATTCAATTAAACCTGGTCTTGATAAATATTTTAGAGGATAACGCATGTTAGATCTGGGTTATGTCTAGGATTTGCCCAAATCAGGCTCATAAATTCGCATATTTCTTATACTTCATGGCTAGATACTGGGCTTCTTCAGGATTGGATCACGTAGTAATGTGGTACCACACTGAAACAGTACATTTAACCTGGTTTCGATCAATATTTTAGAGGAGAACGCAAGTTAGGTCTGGGATAGGTCTGGGATTTGCCCTGATCAGGCTCGCACTTTCGCATATTTCTCATACTCGGTGGCCAGATTCTGGGCTTTTTCTAGTTTGGATTCTGTAGTAATGTGGCACCACACTGAAACAGTCGATTAAACCTGGTTTCGATCAATATTTTTGAGGATAACGCATGTTAGGTCTAGGTTAGGCCCGGGATTTGCCCTCATCAGGGTCATATTTCCGCGTTCTTCACATACTTGTTGAACAGATCCTGGGTATTTTTCTGGTTTGGATCACGTAGTAATGTGGTACCACACTGAAACAGTCGATTAAACCTGGTTTCGATCAATATTTTAAAGGACAACGGAAGTTAGGTCTCGTATAGGTCTGGGATTTGCCCTGATCAGGCTCGCACTTTCGCATATTTCTCATACTCGGTGGCCAGATTCTGGGCTTTTTCTGGTTTGGATCCCGTAGTATTGTGGTACCACACAGAAACATTCAATTAAACCTGGTCTTGATAAATATTTTAGAGGATAACGCATGTTAGGTCTAGGTTAGGCCTGGGATTTGCCCTCATCAGACACATACTTTCGGATTCTCCACATACTTGTTGAACAGATCCTGGGTTCTTTCTGGTTTGGATCACGTAGTAATGTGGTAGCACACTGAAACAGTCCATTAAACCCGTTTTCGATCAATATTTTTGAGGATAACGCATGTTAGATCTTGGTTAGGCCTGGGATTTGCCCTCATCAGACACATACTTTCGCATTCTCCACATACTTGTTGAACAGATCCTAGGTATTCTTCTGGTTTGGATCACGTAGTAATGTGGTACCACACTGAAACAGTCCATTAAACCCGGTTTCGATCAATATTTTAGTGCATAACGCAAGTTAGGTCTGGGATAGGTCTGGGATTTGCCCTCATCAGGGTCATATTTTCGCGTTCTCCACATACTTGTTGAACAGATCCTGAGTATTATTCTGGTTTGGATCAGGTAGTAATGTGGCACCACACTGAAACAGTCGATTAAACCTGGTTTCGATCAATATTTTTGAGGATAACGCATGTTAGGTCTAGGTTAGGCCCGGGATTTGCCCTCATCAGGGTCACATTTCCGCGTTCTTCACATACTTGTTGAACAGATCCTGGGTATTTTTCTGGTTTGGACCACGTAGTAATGTGGTACCACACTGAAACAGCCCATTAAACCTGGTTTCGATCAATATTTTAGAGAAATAACGCATGTTAGGTCATGGTTAGGTCTGGGATTTGCTCTCATCAGGCTCGTACTTTCGCGTTTTTCACATACTTGCTGAACAGATCCTGGGTATTTTCTGTTTTGGATCACGTAGTAATGTGGTACCACACTGAAACAGTCCATTAAACCTGGTTTCGATCAATATTTTAGAGAATAACGCATGTTAGGTCATGGTTAGGTCTGGGATTTGCTCTCATCAGGCTCGTACTTTCGCATATTCCTCATGGTTCATGGCCAGATTCTGGGCTTTTTCTAGATTGGATCCTGTAGTATTGTGGTACCACACTGAAACATTCAATTAAACCTGGTCTTGATAAATATTTTAGAGGATAACGCATGTTAGATCTGGGTTATGTCTAGGATTTGCCCAAATCAGGCTCATAAATTCGCATATTTCTTATACTTCATGGCTAGATACTGGGCTTCTTCAGGATTGGATCACGTAGTAATGTGGTACCACACTGAAACAGTACATTTAACCTGGTTTCGATCAATATTTTAGAGGACAACGCAAGTTAGGTCTGGAATAGGTCTGGGATTTGCCCTGATCAGGCTCGCACTTTCGCATATTTCTCATACTCGGTGGCCAGATTCTGGGCTTTTTCTAGTTTGGATTCTGTAGTAATGTGGCACCACACTGAAACAGTCGATTAAACCTGGTTTCGATCAATATTTTTGAGGATAACGCATGTTAGGTCTAGGTTAGGCCCGGGATTTGCCCTCATCAGGGTCATATTTCCGCGATCTTCACATACTTGTTGAACAGATCCTGGGTATTTTTCTGGTTTGGATCACGTAGTAATGTGGTACCACACTGAAACAGTCGATTAAACCTGGTTTCGATCAATATTTTAAAGGACAACGGAAGTTAGGTCTCGGATAGGTCTGGGATTTGCCCTGATCAGGCTCGCACTTTCGCATATTTCTCATACTCGGTGGCCAGATTCTGGGCTTTTTCTGGTTTGGATCCCGTAGTATTGTGGTACCACACAGAAACATTCAATTAAACCTGGTCTTGATAAATATTTTAGAGGATAACGCATGTTAGGTCTAGGTTAGGCCTGGGATTTGCCCTCATCAGACACATACTTTCGGATTCTCCACATACTTGTTGAACAGATCCTGGGTTCTTTCTGGTTTGGATCACGTAGTAATGTGGTAGCACACTGAAACAGTCCATTAAACCCGGTTTCGATCAATATTTTTGAGGATAACGCATGTTAGATCGTGGTTAGGCCTGGGATTTGCCCTCATCAGACACATACTTTCGCATTCTCCACATACTTGTTGAACAGATCCTAGGTATTCTTCTGGTTTGGATCACGTAGTAATGTGGTACCACACTGAAACAGTCCATTAAACCCGGTTTCGATCAATATTTTAGTGCATAACGCAAGTTAGGTCTGGGATAGGTCTGGGATTTGCCCTCATCAGGGTCATATTTTCGCGTTCTCCACATACTTGTTGAACAGATCCTGAGTATTTTTCTGGTTTGGATCAGGTAGTAATGTGGCACCACACTGAAACAGTCGATTAAACCTGGTTTCGATCAATATTTTTGAGGATAACGCATGTTAGGTCTAGGTTAGGCCCGGGATTTGCCCTCATCAGGGTCATATTTCCGCGTTCTTCACATACTTGTTGAACAGATCCTGGGCTTTTTCTGGATTGGATCAGGTAGTAATGTGGTACCACACTGAAACAGTCCATTAAACCCGGTTTCGATCAATATTTTAGAGGACAACGCAAGTTAGGTCTGGGATAGGTCTGGGATTTGCCCTGATCAGGCTCGCACTTTCGCATATTTCTCATACTCGGTGGCCAGATTCTGGGCTTTTTCTAGTTTGGATTCTGTAGTAATGTGGTGCCACACTGAGACAGTCCATTTAACCTGGTTTCTATCAATATTTTAGAGGATAACGCATGTTAGGTCTGGGGTAGGTCTGGGATTTGCTCTCATCAGGCTCGTAGTTTCGCATATTTCTTATACTTGATGGCCAGATTCTGGGCTTTTTCTAGTTTGGATTCTGTAGTAATGTGGTGCCACACTGAGACAGTCCATTTAACCTGGTTTCTATCAATATTTTAGAGGATAACACATGTTATGTCTAGGTTAGGCCTGGGATTTACTCTCATCAGGCTCGTACTTTCGCATATTTCTTATAATTCATGGCCAGATTCTGGGCTTTTTCTGGATTGGATCAGGTAGTAATGTGGTACCACACTGAGACAGTCCATTAAACCTGGTTTCGATCAATATTTTAAAGGACAACGGAAGTTAGGTCTCGGATAGGTCTGGGATTTGCCCTGATCAGGCTCGCACTTTCGCATATTTCTCATACTCGGTGGCCAGATTCTGGGCTTTTTCTGGTTTGGATCCCGTAGTATTGTGGTACCACACAGAAACATTCAATTAAACCTGGTCTTGATAAATATTTTAGAGGATAACGAATGTTAGATCTGGGTTATGTCTAGGATTTGCCCAAATCAGGCTCATAAATTCGCATATTTCTCATACTTCATGGCTAGATACTGGGCTTTTTCAGGATTGGATCACGTAGTAATGTGGTACCACACTGAAACAGTAAATTAAACCTAGTTTCGATCAATATTTTAGAGGATAACGCATGTTCTGTCTAGGTTAGGCCTGGGATTTGCCCTCATGAGACACATACTTTCGCATTTTCCACATACATGTTGAACAGATCCTGGGTATTTTTCTGGTTTGGATCAGGTAGTAATGTGGTACCACACTGAAGCAGTCGATTAAACCTGGTTTCGATCAATATATTTGAGGATAACGCATGTTAGGTCTGGGGTAGGTCTGGGATTTGCTCTCATCAGGCTCGTAGTTTCGCATATTTCTCATACTTGATGGCCAGATTCTGGGCTTTTTCTAGTTTGGATTCTGTAGTAATGTGGTGCCACACTGAGACAGTTCATTTAACCTGGTTTCTATCAATATTTTAGAGGATAACACATGTTATGTCTAGGTTAGGCCTGGGATTTACTCTCATCAGGCTCGTACTTTCGCATATTTCTCATAATTCATGGCCAGATTCTGGGCTTTTTCTGGATTGGATCAGGTAGTAATGTGGTACCACACTGAGACAGTCCATTAAACCTGGTTTCGATCAATATTTTAAAGGACAACGGAAGTTAGGTCTCGGATAGGTCTGGGATTTGCCCTGATCAGGCTCGCACTTTCGCATATTTCTCATACTCGGTGGCCAGATTCTGGGCTTTTTCTGGTTTGGATCCCGTAGTATTGTGGTACCACACAGAAACATTCAATTAAACCTGGTCTTGATAAATATTTTAGAGGATAACGCATGTTAGAAATGGGTTATGTCTAGGATTTGCCCAAATCAGGCTCATAAATTCGCATATTTCTCATACTTCATGGCTAGATACTGGGCTTTTTCAGGATTGGATCACGTAGTAATGTGGTACCACACTGAAACAGTAAATTAAACCTAGTTTCGATCAATATTTTAGAGGATAACGCATGTTCTGTCTAGGTTAGGCCTGGGATTTGCCCTCATCAGACACATACTTTCGCATTTTCCACATACATGTTGAACAGATCCTGGGTATTTTTCTGGTTTGGATCAGGTAGTAATGTGGTACCACACTGAAGCAGTCGATTAAACCTGGTTTCGATCAATATATTTGAGGATAACTAATGTTAGGTCTAGGTTAGGCCCGGGATTTGCCCTCATCAGGGTCATATTTCCGCGTTCTTCACATACTTGTTGAACAGATCCTGGGCTTTTTCTGGATTGGATCAGGTAGTAATGTGGTACCACACTGAAACAGTCCATTAAACCCGGTTTCGATCAATATTTTAGAGGACAACGCAAGTTAGGTCTGGGATAGGTCTGGGATTTGCCCTGATCAGGCTCGCACTTTCGCATATTTCTCATACTCGGTGGCCAGATTCTGGGCTTTTTCTGGTTTGGATCCCGTAGTATTGTGCTACCACACTGAAACATTCAATTAATCCTGGCCTTAATAAATATTTTAGAGGATAACGCATGTTAGATCTGGGTTATGTCTAGGATTTGTCCAAATCAGGCTCATAAATTCGCATATTTCTCATACTTCATGGCTAGATACTGGGCTTTTTCAGGATTGGATCACGTAGTAATGTGGTAGCACACTGAAACAGTCCATTAAACCTGGTTTCGATCAATATTTTAGAGGATAACGCATGTTCTGTCTAGGTTAGGCCTGGGATTTGCCCTCATCAGACACATACTTTCGCATTTTCCACATACATGTTGAACAGATCCCGGGTATTTTTCTGGTTTGGATCACGTAGTAATGTGGTAGCACACTGAAACAGTCCATTAAACCTGGTTTCGACCAATATATTTGAGGATAACTCATGTTAGGTCTAGGTTAGGCCCGGGATTTGCACTCATCAGGGTCATATTTCCGCGTTCTTCACATACTTGTTGAACAGATCCTGGGCTTTTTCTGGATTGGATCAGGTAGTAATGTGGTACCACACTGAAACAGTCCATTAAACCTGGTTTCGATCAATATTTTAGAGGATAACGCATGTTAGGTCTGGGGTAGGTCTGGGATTTGCTCTCATCAGGCTCGTACTTTCGCATATTTCTCATACTTGATGGCCAGATTCTGGGCTTTTTCTAGTTTGGATTCTGTAGTAATGTGGTGCCACACTGAGACAGTCCATTTAACCTGGTTTCTATCAATATTTTAGAGGATAACGCATTTTAGGTCTGGGGTAGGTCTGGGATTTGCTCTCATCAGGCTCGTAGTTTCGCATATTTCTCATACTTGATGGCCAGATTCTGGGCTTTTTCTAGTTTGGATTCTGTAGTAATGTGGTGCCACACTGAGACAGTCCATTTAACCTGGTTTCTATCAATATTTTAGAGGATAACGCATGTTATGTCTAGGTTAGGCCTGGGATTTGCTCTCATCAGGCTCGTACTTTCGCATATTTCTCATAATTCATGGCCAGATTCTGGGCTTTTTCTGGATTGGATCAGTGTGGTACCACACTGAGACAGTCCATTAAACCTGGTTTCGATCAATATTTTAGAGGACAACGGAAGTTACGTCTCGGATAGGTCTGGGATTTGCCCTGATCAGGCTCGCACTTTCGCATATTTCTCATACTCGGTGGCCAGATTCTGGGCTTTTTCTGGTTTGGATCCCGTAGTATTGTGCTACCACACTGAAACATTCAATTAAACCTGGTCTTGATAAATATTTTAGAGGATAACGCATGTTAGATCTGGGTTATGTCTAGGATTTGCACAAATCAGGCTCATAAATTCGCATATTTCTCATACTACATGGCTAGATACTGGGCTTCTTCAGGATTGGATCACGTAGTAATGTGGTACCACACTGAAACAGTAAATTAAACCTAGTGTCGATCAATATTTTAGAGGATAACGCATGTTCTGTCTAGGTTAGGCCTGGGATTTGCCCTCATCAGACACATACTTTCGCATTTTCCACATACATGTTGAACAGATCCTGGGTATTTTTCTGGTTTGGATCAGGTAGTAATGTGGTACCACACTGAAGCAGTCGATTAAACCTGGTTTCGATCAATATATTTGAGGATAACGCATGTTAGGTCTGGGGTAGGTCTGGGATTTGCTCTCATCAGGCTCGTAGTTTCGCATATTTCTCATACTTGATGGCCAGATTCTGGGCTTTTTCTAGTTTGGATTCTGTAGTAATGTGGTGCCACACTGAGACAGTTCATTTAACCTGGTTTCTATCAATATTTTAGAGGATAACACATGTTATGTCTAGGTTAGGCCTGGGATTTACTCTCATCAGGCTCGTACTTTCGCATATTTCTCATAATTCATGGCCAGATTCTGGGCTTTTTCTGGATTGGATCAGGTAGTAATGTGGTACCACACTGAGACAGTCCATTAAACCTGGTTTCGATCAATATTTTAAAGGACAACGGAAGTTAGGTCTCGGATAGGTCTGGGATTTGCCCTGATCAGGCTCGCACTTTCGCATATTTCTCATACTCGGTGGCCAGATTCTGGGCTTTTTCTGGTTTGGATCCCGTAGTATTGTGGTACCACACAGAAACATTCAATTAAACCTGGTCTTGATAAATATTTTAGAGGATAACGCATGTTAGATCTGGGTTATGTCTAGGATTTGCCCAAATCAGGCTCATAAATTCGAATATTTCTCATACTTCATGGCTAGATACTGGGCTTTTTCAGGATTGGATCACGTAGTAATGTGGTACCACACTGAAACAGTAAATTAAACCTAGTTTCGATCAATATTTTAGAGGATAACGCATGTTCTGTCTAGGTTAGGCCTGGGATTTGCCCTCATCAGACACATACTTTCGCATTTTCCACATACATGTTGAACAGATCCTGGGTATTTTTCTGGTTTGGATCAGGTAGTAATGTGGTACCACACTGAAGCAGTCGATTAAACCTGGTTTCGATCAATATATTTGAGGATAACTAATGTTAGGTCTAGGTTAGGCCCGGGATTTGCCCTCATCAGGGTCATATTTCCGCGTTCTTCACATACTTGTTGAACAGATCCTGGGCTTTTTCTGGATTGGATCAGGTAGTAATGTGGTACCACACTGAAACAGTCCATTAAACCCGGTTTCGATCAATATTTTAGAGGACAACGCAAGTTAGGTCTGGGATAGGTCTGGGATTTGCCCTGATCAGGCTCGCACTTTCGCATATTTCTCATACTCGGTGGCCAGATTCTGGGCTTTTTCTGGTTTGGATCCCGTAGTATTGTGCTACCACACTGAAACATTCAATTAATCCTGGTCTTAATAAATATTTTAGAGGATAACGCATGTTAGATCTGGGTTATGTCTAGGATTTGTTCAAATCAGGCTCATAAATTCGCATATTTCTCATACTTCATGGCTAGATACTGGGCTTTTTCAGGATTGGATCACGTAGTAATGTGGTAGCACACTGAAACTGTCCATTAAACCTGGTTTCGATCAATATTTTAGAGGATAACGCATGTTCTGTCTAGGTTAGGCCTGGGATTTGCCCTCATCAGACACATACTTTCGCATTTTCCACATACATGTTGAACAGATCCCGGGTATTTTTCTGGTTTGGATCACGTAGTAATGTGGTAGCACACTGAAACAGTCCATTAAACCTGGTTTCGACCAATATATTTGAGGATAACTCATGTTAGGTCTAGGTTAGGCCCGGGATTTGCACTCATCAGGGTCATATTTCCGCGTTCTTCACATACTTGTTGAACAGATCCTGGGCTTTTTCTGGATTGGATCAGGTAGTAATGTGGTACCACACTGAAACAGTCCATTAAACCTGGTTTCGATCAATATTTTAGAGGATAACGCATGTTAGGTCTGGGGTAGGTCTGGGATTTGCTCTCATCAGGCTCGTACTTTCGCATATTTCTCATACTTGATGGCCAGATTCTGGGCTTTTTCTAGTTTGGATTCTGTAGTAATGTGGTGCCACACTGAGACAGTCCATTTAACCTGGTTTCTATCAATATTTTAGAGGATAACGCATTTTAGGTCTGGGGTAGGTCTGGGATTTGCTCTCATCAGGCTCGTAGTTTCGCATATTTCTCATACTTGATGGCCAGATTCTGGGCTTTTTCTAGTTTGGATTCTGTAGTAATGTGGTGCCACACTGAGACAGTCCATTTAACCTGGTTTCTATCAATATTTTAGAGGATAACGCATGTTATGTCTAGGTTAGGCCTGGGATTTGCTCTCATCAGGCTCGTACTTTCGCATATTTCTCATAATTCATGGCCAGATTCTGGGCTTTTTCTGGATTGGATCAGGTAGTAATGTGGTACCACACTGAGACAGTCCATTAAACCTGGTTTCGATCAATATTTTAGAGGACAACGGAAGTTACGTCTCGGATAGGTCTGGGATTTGCCCTGATCAGGCTCGCACATTCGCATATTTCTCATACTCGGTGGCCAGATTCTGGGCTTTTTCTGGTTTGGATCCCGTAGTATTGTGCTACCACACTGAAACATTCAATTAAACCTGGTCTTGATAAATATTTTAGAGGATAACGCATGTTAGATCTGGGTTATGTCTAGGATTTGTCCAAATCAGGCTCATAAATTCGCATATTTCTCATACTTCATGGCTAGATACTGGGCTTTTTCAGGATTGGATCACGTAGTAATGTGGTAGCACACTGAAACAGTCCATTAAACCTGGTTTCGATCAATATTTTAGAGGATAACGCATGTTCTGTCTAGGTTAGGCCTGGGATTTGCCCTCATCAGACACATACTTTCGCATTTTCCACATACATGTTGAACAGATCCTGGGTATTTTTCTGGTTTGGATCACGTAGTAATGTGGTAGCACACTGAAACAGTCCATTAAACCTGGTTTCGATCAATATATTTGAGGATAACTCATGTTAGGTCTAGGTTAGGCCCGGGATTTGCACTCATCAGGGTCATATTTCCGCGTTCTTCACATACTTGTTGAACAGATCCTGGGCTTTTTCTGGATTGGATCAGGTAGTAATGTGGTACCACACTGATACAGTCCATTAAACCTGGTTTCGATCAATATTTTAGAGGATAACGCATGTTAGGTCTGGGGTAGGTCTGGGATTTGCTCTCATCAGGCTTGTACTTTCGCATATTTCTCATACTTGATGGCCAGATTCTGGGCTTTTTCTAGTTTGGATTCTGTAGTAATGTGGTGCCACACTGAGACAGTCCATTTAACCTGGTTTCTATCAATATTTTAGAGGATAACGCATTTTAGGTCTGGGGTAGGTCTGGGATTTGCTCTCATCAGGCTCGTAGTTTCGCATATTTCTCATACTTGATGGCCAGATTCTGGGCTTTTTCTAGTTTGGATTCTGTAGTAATGTGGTGCCACACTGAGACAGTCCATTTAACCTGGTTTCTATCAATATTTTAGAGGATAACGCATGTTATGTCTAGGTTAGGCCTGGGATTTGCTCTCATCAGGCTCGTACTTTCGCATATTTCTCATAATTCATGGCCAGATTCTGGGCTTTTTCTGGATTGGATCAGGTAGTAATGTGGTACCACACTGAGACAGTCCATTAAACCTGGTTTCGATCAATATTTTAGAGGACAACGGAAGTTACGTCTCGGATAGGTCTGGGATTTGCCCTGATCAGGCTCGCACTTTCGCATATTTCTCATACTCGGTGGCCAGATTCTGGGCTTTTTCTGGTTTGGATCCCGTAGTATTGTGCTACCACACTGAAACATTCAATTAAACCTGGTCTTGATAAATATTTTAGAGGATAACGCATGTTAGATCTGGGTTATGTCTAGGATTTGTCCAAATCAGGCTCATAAATTCGCATATTTCTCATACTTCATGGCTAGATACTGGGCTTTTTCAGGATTGGATCACGTAGTAATGTGGTACCACACTTAAACAGTAAATTAAACCTAGTTTCGATCAATGTTTTAGAGGATAACGCAAGTTAGGTCTGGGATAGGTCTGGCATTTGCCCTCATCAGGGTCATATTATCGCATTTTTCACATACTTGTTGAACAGATCCCTGGCTTTTTCTGGTTTGAATCACGTAGAAATGTGGTACCAAACTGAAACATTCAATTAAACCTGGTACTGATAAATAATTTTGAGGGTAACGCATGTTAGGTCTAGGTTAGGCCCGGGATTTGCCCTCATCAGGGTCATATTTCCGCGTTCTTCACATACTTGTTGAACAGATCCTGGGTATTTTTCTGGTTTGGATCACGTAGTAATGTGGTAGCACACTGAAACAGTCGATTAAACCTGGTTTCGATCAGTATTTTTGAGGGTAACGCATGTTAGGTCTAGGTTAGGCCTGGGATTTGCTCTCATCAGGCTCGTACTTTCGCATATTCCTCATGGTTCATGGCCAGATTCTGGGCTTTTTCTAGATTGGCTCCTGTAGTATTGTGGTACCACACTGAAACATTCAATTAAACCTGGTCTTGATAAATATTTTAGAGGATAACGCATGTTAGATCTGGGTTATGTCTAGGATTTGCCCAAATCAGGCTCATAAATTCGCATATTTCTCATACTTCATGGCTAGATACTGGGCTTTTTCAGGATTGGATCACGTAGTAATGTGGTACCACACTGAAACAGTACATTTAACCTGGTTTCGATCAATATTTTAGAGGACAACGCAAGTTAGGTCTGGGATAGGTCTAGGATTTGCCCTAATCAGGCACATAATTTCGCATTTTCCACATACATGTTGAACAGACCCTGGGTTTTTTCTGGTTTGGATGACGTAGTATTGTGGTACCACATTGAAACATTCAATTAAACCTGGTCTTGATAAATATTTTAGAGGATAACGCATGTTAGATCTGGGTTATGTCTAGGATTTGCCCAAATCAGGCTCATAAATTCGCATATTTCTCATACTTCATGGCTAGATATTGGGCTTTTTCAGGATTGGATCACGTAGTAATGTGGTACCACACTGGAACAGTAAATTAAACCTAGTTTCGATCAATATTTTAGAGGTTAACGCATGTTCTGTCTAGGTTAGGCCTGGGATTTGCCCTCATCAGACACATACTTTTGCATTTTCCACATACATGTTGAACAGATCCTGGGTATTATTCTGGTTTGGATCAGGTAGTAATGTGGTACCACACTGAAGCAGTAGATTAAACCTGGTTTCGATCAATATATTTGAGGATAACTAATGTTAGGTCTAGGTTAGGCCCGGGATTTGCCCTCATCAGGGTCATATTTCCGCGTTCTTCACATACTTGTTGAACAGATCCTGGGCTTTTTCTGGATTGGATCAGGTAGTAATGTGGTACCACACTGAAACAGTCCATTAAACCCGGATTCGATCAATATTTTAGAGGACAACGCAAGTTAGGTCTGGGATAGGTCTGGGATTTGCCCTGATCAGGCTCGCACTTTCGCATATTTCTCATACTCGGTGGCCAGATTCTGGGCTTTTTCTGGTTTGGATCCCGTAGTATTGTGGTACCACACTGAAACATTCAATTAAACCTGGTCTTGACAAATATTTTAGAGGATAACGCATGTTAGATCTGGGTTATGTCTAGGATTTGCCCAAATCAGGCTCATAAATTCGCATATTTCTCATACTTCATGGCTTGATACTGGGCTTTTTCAGGATTGGATCACGTAGTAATGTGGTGGCACACTGAAACAGTCCACTAAACCTGGTTTCGATCAATATTTTAGAGGATAACGCATGTTCTGTCTAGGTTAGGCCTGGGATTTCCCCTCATCAGACACATACTTTCGCATTTTCCGCATACATGTTGAACAGATTCTGGGTTTTTTCTGGTTTGGATCACGTAGTAATGTGGTAGCACAATGAAACAGTCCATTAAGCCTGGTTTCGATCAATATATTTGGGGATAACTCATGTTAGGTCTAGGTTAGTCCCGGGGTTTGCCCTCATCAGGGTCATATTTCCGCGTTCTTCACATACTTGTTGAACAGATCCTGCGTTTTTTCTGGTTTGGATCAGGTAGTAATGAGGTACCACACAGAAGCAGCCGATTAAACCTGGTTTCGATCAATATTTTCGAGGATAACGCAAGTTAGGTCTGGAATAGGTCTGGGATTTGCCCTCATCAGGGTCACATTTTCGCGTTCTTCACATACTTGTTGAACAGATCCTGGGTATTTTTCTGGTATGGATCACGTAGTAATGTGGTACCACACTGCAATAGTCGATTAAACCTGGTTTCGATCAATATTTTAGAGGACAACGCAAGTTAGGTCTGGGATAGGTCTGGGATTTGCCCTGACCAGGCTCGTACTTTCGCATATTTCTCATACTTGGTTGCCAGATTCTGGGCTTTTTCTGGTTTGAATCCCGTAGTATTGTGGTACCACACTGAAACATTCAATTAAACCTGGTCTTGATAAATATTTTAGAGGATAACGCATGTTAGATCTGGGTTATGTCTAGGATTTGTCCAAATCAGGCTCATAAATTCGCATATTTCTCATACTTCATGGCTAGATACTGGTCTTTTTCAGGATTGGATCACGTAGTAATGTGGTACCACACTTAAACAGTAAATTAAACCTAGTTTCGATCAATGTTTTAGAGGATAACGCAAGTTAGGTCTGGGATAGGTCTGGGATTTGCCCTCATCAGGCTCATATTTCCGCGTTCTTCACATACTTGTTGAACAGATCCTGGGTATTTTTCTGGTTTGGATCACGTAGTAATGTGGTACCACACTGTAGTAGTCGATTAAACCTGGTTTCGATCAATATTTTAGAGGACAACGCAAGTTAGGTCTGGGATAGGTCTGGGATTTGCCCTCATCAGGCTCATAGTTTCGCGTTTTTCACATACTTGTTGAACAGATCCTGGGTTTTTCTGTTTTGGATCACGTTGTAATGTGGTGCCACACTGAAACTGTCCATTAAACCTGGTTTCGATCAATATTTTAGAGAATAACGCATGTTAGGTCATGGTTAGGTCTGGGATTTGCTCTCATCAGGCTCGTACCTTCGCATATTTCTCATACTTGATGGCTAGATCCAGGGCTTTTTCTGGATTGGGTTACGTAGTAATGTGGTACCACACAGAAACAGTCCATTAAACCTGGTTTCCATCAATATTTTAGAGGACAACGTAAGTTAGGTCTGGTATAGGTCTGGGATTTGCCCTCATTAGGGTCATATTTTCGCGTTCTTCACATACTTGTTGAACAGATCCTGGGTATTTTTCTGGTTTGGATCAGGTAGTAATGTGGTACCACACTGAAACAGTCGATTAATCCTGGTTTCGATCAATATTTTTGAGGATAACTCATGTTAGACCTAGGTTAGGCCCGGGATTTGCCCTCATCAGGGTCATATTTCCGCGTTCTTCACATACTTGTTGAACAGATCCTGGGTATTTTTCTGGTTTGGATCACGTAGTAATGTGGTACCACACTGAAACATTCAATTAAACCTGGTCTTGATAAATATTTTAGAGGATAACGCATGTTAGGTCTGGGTTAGGTCTAGGATTTGCCCTCATCAGGCTCATACTTTCGCATATTACTCATACTTGATGGCTAGATCCAGGGCTTTTTCTGGATTGGATCACGTAGTAATGTGGTACCACACTGAAACAGTCCATTAAACCTGGTTTCCATCAATATTTTAGAGGGCAACGTAAGTTAGGCCTGGTATAGGTCTGGGATTTGCCCCCATCAGGGTCATATTTTCGCGTTCTTCACATACTTGTTGAACAGGTCCTGGGTATTTTTCTGGTTTGGATCAGGTAGTAATGTGGCACCACACTGAAGCAGCCGATTATACCTGGTTTCGATCAATATTTTCGAGGATAACGCAAGTAAGATCTGGGATAGGTCTGGGATTTGGCCTCATCAGGGTCACATTTTCGCGTTCTTCACATACTTGTTGAACAGATCCTGGGTATTTTTCTGGTTTGGATCAGGTAGTAATGTGGTACCACACTGAAACAGTCCATTAAACCTGGTTTCGATCAATATATTTGAGGATAACTCATGTTAGGTCTAGGTTAGGCCCGGGATTTGCCGTCATCAGGGTCATATTTCCGCGTTTTTCACATACTTGTTGAACAGATCCTGGGTATTTTTCTGGTTTGGATCACGTAGTAATGTGGTACCACACTGCAATAGTCGATTAAACCTGGTTTCGATCAATATTTTAGAGGACAACGCAAGTTAGGTCTGGGATAGGTCTGGGATTTGCCCTGATCAGGCTCGTACTTTCGCATATTTCTCATAGTTGGTTGCCAGATTCTGGGCTTTTTCTGGTTTGGATCCCGTAGTATTGTGGTACCACACTGAAACGTTCAATTAAACCTGGTCTTGATAAATATTTTAGATGATAACGCATGTTAGATCTGGGTTATGTCTAGGATTTGCCCTAATCAGGCTCATAAGTTCGCATATTTCTCATACTTAATGGCTAGATCCTGGGCTTTTTCTGTTTTGGATCGCGTAGTTATGTGGTACCACACTGAAACAGTCCATTAAACCTGGTTTCGATCAATATTTTAGAGACTGACGCATGTTAGGTCATGGTTAGGTCTGGGATTTGCCCTCATCAGGCTCATAGTTTCGCGTTTTTCACATACTTGTTGAACAGATCCTGGGTTTTTTCTGGTTTGGATCACGTTGTAATGTGGTACCACACAGAAACAGTCCATTAAACCTGGTTTCGATCAATATTTTAGAGAATAACGCATGTTAGGTCATGGTTAGGTCTGGGATTTGCTCTCATCAGGCTCGTACTTTCGCATTCTTCACATACTTGTTGAACGGATCCTGGGTTTTTTCTGGTTTGGATAACGTAGTAATGTGGTAGCACACTGAAACAGTCCATTAAACCTGGTTTCGATCAATATTTTAGAGAATAACTCATGTTAGGTCTAGGTTAGGTCTGGGATTTGCCCTCATCAGGCTCATACTTTCGCATATTACTCATACTTGATGGCTAGATCCAGGGTTTTTTCAGGTTTGGATCACGCAGTAATGAGGTACCACACTGAAACATTCAATTAAACCTGGTCTTGATAAATATATTAGAGGATAACGCATGTTAGGTTATGGGTTAGGTCTAGGATTTGCCCTGATCAGGCTCATACTTTCGCATATTTCCCATACTTGATGGCTAGATCCAGGGCTTTTTCTGGATTGGATCACGTAGTAATGTGGTACCACACTGAAACAGTCAATTAAACCTGGTTTCCATCAATATTTTAGAGGACAACGCAAGTTAGGTCTGGTATAGGTCTGGGATTTGCCCTCATCAGGGTCATATTTTCACGTTCTTCACATACTTGTTGAACAGATCCTGGGTATTTTTCTGGTTTGGATCAGGTAGTAACGTGGTACCACACTGAAGCAGTCGATTAAACCTGGTTTCGATCAATATTTTTGAGGATAACGCATGTTAGGTCTAGGTTAGGCCCGGGATTTGCCCTCACCAGGGTCATATTTCCGCGTTCTTCACATACTTGTTGAACAGATCCTAGGTATTTTTCTGGTTTGGATCACGCAGTAATGTGGTACCACACTGAAATAGTCGGTTAAACCGGTTTTCGATCAATATTTTAGAGATTAACGCATGTTAGGTCATGGTTAGGTCTGGGATTTGCTCTCATCAGGCTCGTACTTTCGCAAATTCCTCATACATGATGGCCAGATTCTGGGCTTTTTCTAATTAAATTTGGATCCTGTAGTAATGTGGTACCACACTGAAACAGTCCATTTAACCTGGTTTCGATCAATATTATAGAGGATAACGCATGTTATGTCTCGGTTAGGCCTGGGATTTGCCCTCATCAGACACATACTTTCGCATTCTCCACATACTTGTTGAACAGATCCTGGGTTTTTTCAGGTTTGGACACGTAGTAATGTGGTACCACACTGAAACATTCAATTAAACCTGGTCTTGATAAATATTTTGGAGGATAACGCATGTTAGGTCTGGGTTAGGTCTAGGATTTGCCCTAATCAGGCTCATATTTTCGCATATTTCTCAAACTTGATGGCCACATCTATTGCTTTTTCTGGTTTGGATCATGTGGTAATGTGGTATCACACTGATAAAGCCCATTAAACCCGGTTTCGATGAATAGTTTAGAGGATAACTCATGTTAGGTCAAGGTTAGTCCTGGGATTTGCCCTCATCAGACTCATACTTTCGCATATTTCTCATACTTGTTGGCCAAATCCTGGGTTTTTTTCTGGTCTGGATCACGTAGTAATGTGGTACCACACTGAATCAGTCCATTAAACCTGGTTTCGATCAATATTTTAGAACTTAACGCAAGTTAGGTCTAGGTTAGGCCTGGGATTTGCCATTACCAGGGTCATATTTTCGCGTTCTTCACATACTTGTTGAACAGATCCTGGGTATTTTTCTGGTTTGGATCAGGTAGTAACGTGGTACCACACTGAAGCAGTCGATTAAACCTGGTTTCGATCAATATTTTTGAGGATAACGCAAGTTATGTCTGGGATAGTTCCGGGATTTGCCCTCGTCAGGCTCATACTTTCGCATTCTTCACATACTTGTTGAACGGATCCTGGGTTTTTTCAGGTTTGGATCACGTAGTAATGTGGTACCACACTGAAACATTCAATTAAACCTGGTCTTGATAAATATTTTAGAGGATAACGCATGTTAGGTCAGGGTTAGGTCTAGGATTTGCCCTCATCAGGCTCGTACTTTCGAATATTTCTCATAGTTCATGGCCTGATTCTGGGCTTTTTCTGGTTTGGATCACATAGTAATGTGGTACCACACTGAAACAGTCGATTAAACCCGGTTTCGGTCAGTATTTTTGAGGGTAACGCATGTTAGGTCTAGGTTAGGCCTGGGATTTTCCCTCATCAGACACATACTTTCGCATTCTTCACATACTTGTTGAACAGATCCGGGGTTTTTTCAGGTTTGGATCACGTAGAAATGTGGTACCACACTGAAACATTCAATTAAACCTGGTACTGATAAATATTTTTGAGGGAATCGGATGTTAGGTCTAGGTTAGGCCTGGGATTTTCCCTCATCAGACACATACTTTCGCATTCTTCACATACTTGTTGAACGGATCCTGGGTTTTTTCTGGTTTGGATAACGTAGTAATGTGGTAGCACACTGAAACAGTCCATTAAACCTGGTTTCGATCAATATTTTAGAGAATAACTCATGTTAGGTCTAGGTTAGGTCTGGGATTTGCCCTCAACAGGTTCATATTTTCGCGTTCTTTACATACTTGTTAAACAGATCCTGGGCATTTTTCTGGTTTGGATCACGTAGTAATGTGGTACCACACTAAAACAGTCCATTAAACCTTGTTTCGATCAATATTTTAGAGGATAACTCATGTTATGTCTAGGTTAGGCCTGTGATTTGCCCTCATCAGACACATACTTTCGCATTCTTCAGATACTTGCTGAACGGATCCTGGGTTTTTTCTGGTTTGGATCACGTAGTAATGTGGTAGCACACTGAAACAGACCATTAAACCTGGTTTCGATCAATATTTTAGAGAATAACTCATGTTAGGTCTAGGTTAGGTCTGGGATTTGCCCTCATCAGGTTCATATTTTCGCGTTCTTCACATTCTTGTTAAACAGATTCTGGGTATTTTTCTAGTTTGGATCACGTAGTAATGTGGTACCACACTAAAACTGTCCATTAAACCTTGTTTCACCAATATTTTAGAGGATAACGCATGTTCTGTCTAGGTTAGGCCTGGGATTTGCCCTCATCAGACACATACTTTCGCATTTTCCACATACATGTTGAACAGGTCCTGGGTTTTTTCTGGTTTGGATCACGTAGTAATATGGTAGCACACTGAAACAGTCCATTAAACCTGGTTTCGATCAATATTTTTGAGGATAACGCATGTTAGATCTAGGTTAGGCCTGGGATTTGCCCTCATCAGACACATACTTTCGCATTCGTCACATACTTGTTGACGGATCCTGGGTATTTTTCTGGTTTGGATCAGGTAGTAACGTGGTACCACACTGAAGCAGTCGATTAAACCTGGTTTCGATCAATATTTTTGAGGATAACGCATGTTATGTCTGGGAGAGGTCCGGGATTTGCCCTCATCAGACACATACTTTTTTTTTTTTTTTTTTTTTTTTTTTGTCGTGGGGAAAATCTTCGAAAGACTCCCTCCCACCTCCTTGGGGAGAGGTGGGAGGGGTGTGTGGGATTCCCCGCGCCCGTACAACGACAGGCGCGGGACCTACCCACTAAAAACCCCACGGTGACCCTTCGGCACGCTTTGGGAGGATACCGGGAATCGCTCGAAGCATTCTTCCGGTATCCTCCCCGTGCCCGCGCTTTCGCGCCCATCCCCCGGGGGGACAATCGGTCCCCCCAGTAGACACACTGCCTCATAGCGGCGGGACGGGGCCACTCCATCCCGCCGCTATCCGTCCCGGGGCCGCGTTTAGTGGCGGCTGCGAGCCCCAACTCGCAACCGCCCGCGACCCCGTTTCCACCCCTCGGCGGCCGGGCGTTCTTGGCCGCACCAGACCGCCGAGGGTGCCTCCCCTTGCGTCGGACCGGTAGGGGGAGGCACTCCTACCCCCAACCGGTCCGACCCGGCGCCGCCTGGCGGGAGGAGGGTCCCCTCAGGACCCCCCTCCCAGCCTAGGTCATCCGCCACGCCGAGGCGGCCGCCCGCGACGCCTCGCGACCGGGCGACGACCTCGGGCCACCGCACGAGCGCGAGCTTCAGCGCGCCGCTGAAGCTCGCGCTCCCTCCCCGCGGCCTCCTTCTGCAACATTACGTTCTCGCAGAAGGAGGCCACGGCCCTCCACTTCTCCTCGCTGCCGAGCATGGCGCGCACCACGCCCGGCAGCGAGACATCCCGCCCGACGACGCCGACCAGGACACGGCGCTCCCCCTCCCACGCGGGGCATACCTCCAGGGTATGATCCGCCGTGTCCTCCTCAGCGTCGCAGTGGCAGCAACGCGCCGTCGGCTCCTTCCCTATCCGGCACAGGTATCTTCCGAAGCTCCCATGCCCGGAAAACACCTGTGCCAGCCGGTAGGTGAAGCTGCCATGGCCTCTGTCCAGCCACTCCTTCAGGAGTGGCCGAACAGCCCCGACAGTCCGGTGCCCCGCGGTTGGCAGAGCCAGCCGCTCCTGCCACGCGAGCAACACGGACTGCCGGGCCTGGCGCTTCAAATCGCCCCAAGCAGGTTCCTGCCCGCCCGGGACCGCCCCCACCCCCGCGCGACGGTCGACGCGGTGCCGGTACATCACCGCGTGCGACCGCGCGAGCAGGTCCATGGGCGGCATCCCCGCTAGCACCGTCGCCGCCTCATGTGACACGGTCCGATACCCGCGGACGACCCTGAGCGCCATGCGCCTCTGCACCCGACGCAGCATAGTCATGCTGCGCCGGGAGGCAGCCAGGTCGTCCGCCCAGACGGGGGCCCCGTATAGGGCCACCGACTGGACCATTGCCACATAGAGGCGACGAACTCGGCCCGCCGGGCCCCCCAGGTTGGGCAGGATCCGGCCCAGAGCCGCAACCATCCTTTCCAACCGGGGGCCAGGCAGCGGAAATGCTCCACGAAACGCCAGTGGCTATCGAGGATCAGCCCCAGATACCTGATCTGGGGCTTCACCTCGATGTCAGCCCCACCCACCCGGATCAGAGGGGGTGGCGGATCCTGCCGAGGTGAATGAAACGCAATCACCTCGGTCTTATGGACCGCCACCGTCATCCCCATCCCCCTGATCTGGTCGACGACGCGTTGCGACCCCTCCTCCGCGCGACGCATGGCCCTCCCCCAGTGCGCCCCGACGGCCAGCACCAGTGTGTCATCCGCATAACACACCGTGCTGACGCCGTCGGGGATCAGACACATACTTTCGCATTCGTCACATACTTGTTGACGGATCCTGGGTATTTTTCTGGCTTGGATCTGGTAGTAATGTGGTACCACACTGAAACAGTCGATAAAAACCTAGTTTCGATCAATTTTTTTGAGGGTAACGCATTTTAGGTCTAGGTTAGGCCTGGTATTTTCCCGCATGAGACACATACTTTCACATTCTTCGCAGACTTGTTGAACGGATTCTGGGCTTTTTCTGGTTTGGATGCCGTAGTAATGTGGTACCACACTGAAACATTCAATTAAACCTGGTCTTGATAAATATTTTGGAGGATAACGCATGTTAGGTCTGGGTTAGGTCTAGGATTTGCCCTAATCAGGCTCATATTTTCGCATATTTCTCAAACTTGATGGCCAGATCCATTGCTTTTTCTGGTTTGGATCATGTGGTAATGTGGTATCACACTGATGCAGCCCATTAAACCTGGTTTCAATGAATAGTTTAGAGGATAACTCATGTTAGGTCAAGGTTAGTCCTGGGATTTGCCCTCATCAGACTCATACTTTCGCATATTTCTCGTACTTGTTGGCCAGATCCTGGGTTGTTTTCTGGCCTGGATCACGTAGTAATGTGGTACCACACTGAATCAGTCCATTAAACCTGGTTTCGATCAATATTTTAGAACTTAACGCATGTTAGGTCTAGGTTAGGCCTGGGATTTGCCCTCAGCAGGCACATACTTTCGCATTCTTCACATATTTGTTGTACAGATCCTGGGTTTTTTCTGGTTTGGATCACGTAGTAATGTGGTCGCACACTGAAACAGTCCATTAAACCTGGTTTCGATCAATATTTTAGAGGATAACGCATGTTCTGTCTAGGTTAGGCCTGGGATTTGCCCTCATCAGACACATACTTTCGCATTCGTCACATACTTGTTGACGGATCCTGGGTTTTTTGTGGTTTGGATCACGTAGTAAAGTGGTACCACACAGAAACTGTCAACTAAACCTGGTTTCGATCAGTATTTTAGAGGATAACGCATGTTAGGGCTCGGTTAGGTGTGGGATTTGCCCTCATCGGGCTCATACCTTCGCATATTTCTCATACTTGATGGCCAGATTCTGGGCTTTCACTGGTCTGGATCACGTAGTAACGTGGTACCACACTGAAACAGTCCATTAAACCTGGTTTCGATCAATATTCTATAGAATAACGCATGTTAGGTCTTGGTTAGGTCTGGGATTTGCTCTCATCAGGCTCGTACGTTCGCATATTTCTCAAACTTGATGGCCAGGTTCTGGGCTTTCACTGGTCTGGATCACGTAGTAACGTGGTACCACACTGAAACAGTCCATTAAACCTGGTTTCGATCAATATTTATGAGGATAAAGCATGTTAGGTCTGGATAAGGTCTGGGATTTGCTCTCATCAGGCTCATACTGTCGCATATTTCTCATACTTGTTAGCCAGATCCATTGCTTTTTCTGGTTTGGATCACGTGGTAATGTGGTATCACACTGAAACAGTTCATGAAACCTGGTTTCGACCAATATTTTAGATGATAACGCATGTTAGGTCTGGGTTAGGGCTAGGATTTGCCCTCATCAGACACATACTTTCGCATTCTTCACATACTTGTTGAACAGATCCTGGGATTTTTCTGGTTTGGATCACGTAGTAATGTGGTACCACACTGAAACAGTCCATTAAACCTGGTTTCGATCAATATTTTAGAGAATAACGCATGTTAGGTCTTGGTTAGGTCTGGGATTTGCTATCATCAGGCTCGTACTTTCGCATATTTCTCATACTTGATGGCCAGATTCTGGGCTTTTTCTAGTTTGGATCCTGTAGTAATGTGGTACCACACTGAAACAGTCCATTTAACCTGGTTTCGATCAATATTATAGAGGATAACGCATGTTATGTCTCGGTTAGGCCTGGGATTTGCCCTCATCAGACACATACTTTCGCATTCTCCACATACTTGTTGAACAGGTCCTGGGTTTTTTCAGGTTTGGATCACGTAGTAATGTGGTACCACACTGAAACATTCAATTAAACCTGGTCTTGATAAATATTTTAGAGGATAACGCATGTTAGGTCTGGGTTAGGTCTAGGATTTGCCCTCATCAGGCTCATACTTTCGCATATTTCTCATACTTGACGGCTAGATCCAGGGCTTTTTCTGGTTTGGATCCTGTAGTAATGTGGTACCACACTGAAACAGTCCATTTAACCTGGTTTCGATCAATATTATAGAGGATAACGCATGTTATGTCTAGGTTAGGCCTGGGATTTGCCCTCATCAGACACATACTTTCGCATCCTCCACATACTTGTTGAACAGATCCTCGGTTTTTTCTGGATTGGAACACGTAGTAATGTGGTACCCCACTGAAACAGTCGATTAAACCTGGTTTCGATCAATATTTTTGAGGATAACGCATGTTAGGTCTAGGTTAGGCCCGGGATTTGCTCACATCAGGGTCATATTTCCGCGATCTTCACATACTTGTTTAACAGATCCTGGGTTTTTTTCTGGTTTGGATCACATAGTAATGTGGTACCACACTGAAACAGTCGATTAAACCTGGTTTCGATCAGTATTATTGAGGGTAACGCATGTTAGGTCTAGGTTAGGCCTGGGATTTTCCCTCATCAGACACATACTTTCGCATACTTCACATACTTGTTGAACAGATCCTGGGATTTTTCAGGATTGGATCACGTAGTAATGTGGTACCACACTGAAATAGTCGATTAAACCTGGTTTCTATCAATATTTTAGAGGATAACGCAAGTTAGGTCTGGTATAGGTCTGGGATTTGCCCTCATCAGGGTCATATTTTCGCGTTCTTCACATACTTGTTGAACATATCCTGGGTATTTTTCTGGTTTGGATCAGGTAGTAATGTGGTACCACACTGAAACAGTCGATTAATCCTGGTCTCGTTCAACATTTTACAGGATAACGCCGGTTAGGACACGGTTAGGTGTGGGATTTGCCCTCATCAGGCTCATACTGTCGCATATTTCTCATACTTGTTAGACAGATCCATTGCTTTTTCTGGTTTGGAGCACGCGGTAATGTGGTATCACACTGAAACAGTCCATGAAACCTGGTTTCGATCAATATTCTAGAGAATAACGCATGTTAGGTCTTGGTTAGGTCTGGGATTTGCTCTCATCAGGCACATAGTTTCGCATATTTCTCAAACTTGTTGGCCAGATTCTGTGCTTTCACTGGGTTGGATCACGTAGTGATGTTGTACCGCCCTATAACAGTCAATTCAACCTGGTTTCGATCAATATTTTAGATGATAACGCATGTTAGGTCTAGGTTAGGCCTGGGATTTGCCCTCATCAGACTCATACTTTCGCATTCTTCACATATTTGTTGAACAGACCCTGGGTTATTTCTGGTTTGGATCAGGTAGTAATGCGGTACCACACTGAAACAGTCGATTAAACCTGGACACGATCAACATTTTAGAGGATCACGCAGGTTAGGACTCGGTTAGGTGTGGGATTTGCCCTCATCAGGCTCATACTTTCGCATATTTCTCATACCTGTTGGCCAGATACGTTGCTTTTTCTGGATTGGATCACATACTGAAGTGGTACCACACTGAAACAGTCAATTATACCGGGTCTCGATCAATATTTTAGAGGATAACGCATGTTAGGGCTGGGTTAGGTCCAGTATTTGCCCGCATCAGGCTCATACTTTCGCATATTTCTCATACTTGATGGCCAGATTCTGGGCTTTCACTGGTCTGGATCACGTAGTAACGTGGTACCACACTGAAACAGTCCATTAAACCTGGTTTCGATCAATATTCTAGAGAATAACGCATGTTAGGTCTTGGTTAGGTCTGGGATTTACTCTCATCAGGCTCGTACGTTCGCATATTTCTCAAACTTGATGGCCAGATTCTGGGCTTTCACTGGTCTGGATCACGTAGTAACGTGGCACCACACTGAAACAGTCCATTAAACCTGGTTTCGATCAATATTTTTGAGGATAACGCATGTTAGGTCTGGGATAGGTCTGGGATCTGCCCTCATCAGACTCATACCTTCGCATTCTTCACATGCTTGTTGAACAGTTCCTGGGTTTTCCTGGTTTGGATCACGTAGCAATGTGGTACCACACTGAAACAGTCAATTATACCTGGTCTCGATCAATATTTTAGAGGATAGCGCATGATAGATCTGGGTTAGGTGCAGGATTTGCCCGCATCAGGCTCATACTTTCGCATATTTCTCATACTTGTTGGCCAGGTCCAGGGCTTTTTCTGGTTTGGATCACGTAGTAATGTGGTACCACTCTGAAACAGTCGATTAAACCTGGTTTCGATGAATATTTTAGATGATAACGCATGTTAGGTCTGGGTTAGGGCTAGGGTTTGCCCTCATCAGACACATACTTTCGCATTCTTCACATACTTGTTGAACATATCCTGGGTTTTTTCTAGTTTGGATCACGTAGTAATGTGGTACCACACTGAAACGGTCCATTAAAGCTGGATTCGATCAATATTTTAGAGAATAACGCATGTTAGGTCATGGTTAGTTCTGGGATTTGCTATCATCAGGCTCGTACTTTCGCATATTTCTCATACTTGATGGCCATATTCTGGGCTTTTTCTGGTTTGGATCAGGTAGTAATGTGGTACCACACTGAAACAGTCGATTAATCCTGGTCTCGTTCAACATTTTACAGGATAACGCCGGTTAGGACACGGTTAGGTGTGGGATTTGCCCTCATCAGGCTCATACTGTCGCATATTTCTCATACTTGTTAGACAGATCCATTGCTTTTTCTGGTTTGGAGCACGCGGTAATGTGGTATCACACTGAAACAGTCCATGAAACCTGGTTTCGATCAATATTCTAGAGAATAACGCATGTTAGGTCTTGGTTAGGTCTGGGATTTGCTCTCATCAGGCACATAGTTTCGCATATTTCTCAAACTTGTTGGCCAGATTCTGTGCTTTCACTGGGTTGGATCACGTAGTGATGTTGTACCGCCCTATAACAGTCAATTCAACCTGGTTTCGATCAATATTTTAGATGATAACGCATGTTAGGTCTAGGTTAGGCCTGGGATTAGCCCTCATCAGACTCATACTTTCGCATTCTTCACATATTTGTTGAACAGACCCTGGGTTATTTCTGGTTTGGATCAGGTAGTAATGCGGTACCACACTGAAACAGTCGATTAAACCTGGACACGATCAACATTTTAGAGGATCACGCAGGTTAGGACTCGGTTAGGTGTGGGATTTGCCCTCATCAGGCTCATACTTTCGCATATTTCTCATACCTGTTGGCCAGATACGTTGCTTTTTCTGGATTGGATCACATACTGAAGTGGTACCACACTGAAACAGTCAATTATACCGGGTCTCGATCAATATTTTAGAGGATAACGCATGTTAGGGCTGGGTTAGGTCCAGTATTTGCCCGCATCAGGCTCATACTTTCGCATATTTCTCATACTTGATGGCCAGATTCTGGGCTTTCACTGGTCTGGATCACGTAGTAACGTGGTACCACACTGAAACAGTCCATTAAACCTGGTTTCGATCAATATTCTAGAGAATAACGCATGTTAGGTCTTGGTTAGGTCTGGGATTTACTCTCATCAGGCTCGTACGTTCGCATATTTCTCAAACTTGATGGCCAGATTCTGGGCTTTCACTGGTCTGGATCACGTAGTAACGTGGCACCACACTGAAACAGTCCATTAAACCTGGTTTCGATCAATATTTTTGAGGATAACGCATGTTAGGTCTGGGATAGGTCTGGGATCTGCCCTCATCAGACTCATACCTTCGCATTCTTCACATGCTTGTTGAACAGTTCCTGGGTTTTCCTGGTTTGGATCACGTAGCAATGTGGTACCACACTGAAACAGTCAATTATACCTGGTCTCGATCAATATTTTAGAGGATAGCGCATGTTAGATCTGGGTTAGGTGCAGGATTTGCCCGCATCAGGCTCATACTTTCGCATATTTCTCATACTTGTTGGCCAGGTCCAGGGCTTTTTCTGGTTTGGATCACGTAGTAATGTGGTACCACTCTGAAACAGTCGATTAAACCTGGTTTCGATGAATATTTTAGATGATAACGCATGTTAGGTCTGGGTTAGGGCTAGGGTTTGCCCTCATCAGACACATACTTTCGCATTCTTCACATACTTGTTGAACATATCCTGGGTTTTTTCTAGTTTGGATCACGTAGTAATGTGGTACCACACTGAAACAGTCCATTAAAGCTGGTTTCGATCAATATTTTAGAGAATAACGCATGTTAGGTCATGGTTAGTTCTGGGATTTGCTATCATCAGGCTCGTACTTTCGCATATTTCTCATACTTGATGGCCATATTCTGGGCTTTTTCTAGTTTGGATCCTGTACTAATGTGGTACCACACTGAAACAGTCCATTTAACCTGGTTTCGATCAATATTATAGAGGATAACGCATGTTATGTCTAGGTTAGGCCTGGGATTTGCCCTCATCAGACACATACTTTCGCATCCTCCACATACTTGTTGAACAGATCCTGGGTTTCTTCTGGATTGGAACACGTAGTAATGTGGTACCCCACTGAAACAGTCGATTAAACCTGGTTTCGATCAATATTTTTGAGGATAACGCATGTTAGGTCTAGGTTAGGCCCGGGATTTGCTCACATCAGGGTCATATTTCCGCGATCTTCACATACTTGTTTAACAGATCCTGGGTTCTTTTCTGGTTTGGATCGCATAGTAATGTGGTGCCGCACTGAAACAGTCGATTAAACCAGGTTTCGATCAGTAGTATTGAGGGTAACGCATGTTAGGTCTAGGTTAGGCCTGGGATTTTCCCTCATCAGACACATACTTTCGCATACTTCACATACTTGTTGAACAGATCCTGGGATTTTTCAGGATTGGATCACGTAGTAATGTGGTACCACACTGAAATAGTCGATTAAACCTGGTTTCGATCAATATTTTAGAGGATAACGCAAGTTAGGTCTGGTATAGGTCTGGGATTTGCCCTCATCAGGGTCATATTTTCGCGTTCTTCACAAACTTGTTGAACAGATCCTGGGTATTTTTCTGGTTTGGATCAGGTAGTAATGTGGTACCACACTGAAACAGTCGATTAATCCTAGTCTCGTTCAACATTTTACAGGATAACGCCGGTTAGGACACGGTTAGGTGTGGGATTTGCCTCATTAGGCTCATACTGTCGCATATTTCTCATACTTGTTAGACAGATCCATTGCTTTTTCTGGTTTGGAGCACGCGGCAATGTGGTATCACACTGAAACAGTCCATGAAACCTGGTTTCGATCAATATTCTAGAGAATAACGCATGTTAGGTCTTGGTTAGGTCTGGGATTTGCTCTGATCAGGCACATACTTTCGCATTCTTCACATATTTGTTGAACAGACCCTGGGTTATTTCTGGTTTGGATCAGGTAGTAATGCGGTACCACACTGAAACAGTCGATTAAACCTGGACACGATCAACATTTTAGAGGATAACGCCGGTTAGGACTCGGTTAGGTGTGGGATTTGCCCTCATCAGGCTCATACTTTCGCATATTTCTCATACCTGTTGGCCAGATACGTTGCTTTTTCTGGATTGGATCACATAGTGATGTGGTACCACACTGAAACAGTCAATTATACCTGGTCTCGATCAATATTTTAGAGGATAACGCATGTTAGGTCTGGGTTAGGTCCAGGATTTGCCCGCATCAGGCTCATACTTTCGCATATTTCTCATACTTGATGGCCAGATTCTGGGCTTTCACTGGTCTGGATCACGTAGTAACGTGGTACCATACTGAAACAGTCCATTAAACCTGGTTTCGATCAATATTCTAGAGAATAACGCATGTTAGGTCTTGGTTAGGTCTGGGATTTGCTCTCATCAGGCTCGTACGTTCGCATATTCCTCAAACTTGATGGCCAGATTCTGGGCTTTCACTGGTCTGGATCACGTAGTAACGTGGCACCACACTGAAACAGTCCATTAAACCTGGTTTCGATCAATATTTTTGAGGATAACGCATGTTAGGTCTGGATAAGGTCTGGGATTTGCTCTCATCAGGCTCATACTGTCGCATATTTCTCATACTTGTTAGCCAGATCCATTGCTTTTTCTGGTTTGGATCTCGTGGTAATGTGGTATCACACTGAAACAGTCCATGAAAACTGGTTTCGGTCAGTATTTTAGAGGATAACGTATGTTAGGTCTAGGTTAGGCCTGGGATCTGCCCTCGTCTGGATCACGTAGTAACGTGGTACCACACTGAAACAGTCCATTAAACCTGGTTTCGATCAATATTTATGAGGATAAAGCATGTTAGGTCTGGATAAGGTCTGGGATTTGCTCTCATCAGGCTCATACTGTCGCATATTTCTCATACTTGTTAGCCAGATCCATTGCTTTTTCTGGTTTGGATCACGTGGTAATGTGGTATCACACTGAAACAGTTCATGAAACCTGGTTTCGACCAATATTTTAGATGATAACGCATGTTAGGTCTGGGTTAGGGCTAGGATTTGCCCTCATCAGACACATACTTTCGCATTCTTCACATACTTGTTGAACAGATCCTGGGATTTTTCTGGTTTGGATCACGTAGTAATGTGGTACCACACTGAAACAGTCCATTAAACCTGGTTTCGATCAATATTTTAGAGAATAACGCATGTTAGGTCATGGTTAGGTCTGGGATTTGCTATCATCAGGCTCGTACTTTCGCATATTTCTCATACTTGATGGCCAGATTCTGGGCTTTTTCTAGTTTGGATCCTGTAGTAATGTGGTACCACACTGAAACAGTCCATTTAACCTGGTTTCGATCAATATTATAGAGGATAACGCATGTTATGTCTCGGTTAGGCCTGGGATTTGCCCTCATCAGACACATACTTTCGCATTCTCCACATACTTGTTGAACAGGTCCTGGGTTTTTTCAGGTTTGGATCACGTAGTAATGTGGTACCACACTGAAACATTCAATTAAACCTGGTCTTGATAAATATTTTAGAGGATAACGCATGTTAGGTCTGGGTTAGGTCTAGGATTTGCCCTCATCAGGCTCATACTTTCGCATATTTCTCATACTTGACGGCTAGATCCAGGGCTTTTTCTGGTTTGGATCCTGTAGTAATGTGGTACCACACTGAAACAGTCCATTTAACCTGGTTTCGATCAATATTATAGAGGATAAAGCATGTTATGTCTAGGTTAGGCCTGGGATTTGCCCTCATCAGACACATACTTTCGCATCCTCCACATACTTGTTGAACAGATCCTCGGTTTTTTCTGGATTGGAACACGTAGTAATGTGGTACCACACTGAAACATTCAATTAAACCTGGTTTCCATCAATATTTTAGAGGACAACGCAAGTTAGGCCTGGTATAGGTCTGGGATTTGCCCTCATCAGGGTCATATTTTCGCGTTCTTCACATACTTGTTGAACAGATCCTGGGTATTTTTCTGGTTTGGATCAGGTAGTAATGTGGTACCCCACTGAAACAGTCGATTAAACCTGGTTTCGATCAATATTTTTGAGGATAACGCATGTTAGGTCTAGGTTAGGCCCGGGATTTGCTCACATCAGGGTCATATTTCCGCGATCTTCACATACTTGTTTAACAGATCCTGGGATTTTTCAGGATTGGATCACGTAGTAATGTGGTACCACACTGAAATAGTCGATTTAACCTGGTTTCTATCAATATTTTAGAGGATAACGCAAGTTAGGTCTGGTATAGGTCTGGGATTTGCCCTCATCAGGGTCATATTTTCGCGTTCTTCACATACTTGTTGAACATATCCTGGGTATTTTTCTGGTTTGGATCAGGTAGTAATGTGGTACCACACTGAAACAGTCGATTAATCCTGGTCTCGTTCAACATTTTACAGGATAACGCCGGTTAGGACACGGTTAGGTGTGGGATTTGCCCTCATCAGGCTCATACTGTCGCATATTTCTCATACTTGTTAGACAGATCCATTGCTTTTTCTGGTTTGGAGCACGCGGTAATGTGGTATCACACTGAAACAGTCCATGAAACCTGGTTTCGATCAATATTCTAGAGAATAACGCATGTTAGGTCTTGGTTAGGTCTGGGATTTGCTCTCATCAGGCACATAGTTTCGCATATTTCTCAAACTTGTTGGCCAGATTCTGTGCTTTCACTGGGTTGGATCACGTAGTGATGTTGTACCGCCCTATAACAGTCAATTCAACCTGGTTTCGATCAATATTTTAGATGATAACGCATGTTAGGTCTAGCTTAGGCCTGGGATTTGCCCTCATCAGACTCATACTTTCGCATTCTTCACATATTTGTTGAACAGACCCTGGGTTATTTCTGGTTTGGATCAGGTAGTAATGCGGTACCACACTGAAACAGTCGATTAAACCTGGACACGATCAACATTTTAGAGGATCACGCAGGTTAGGACTCGGTTAGGTGTGGGATTTGCCCTCATCAGGCTCATACTTTCGCATATTTCTCATACCTGTTGGCCAGATACGTTGCTTTTTCTGGATTGGATCACATACTGAAGTGGTACC
Organism: Colletes latitarsis; assembly: GCF_051014445.1. Lineage (NCBI taxonomy): Eukaryota > Metazoa > Arthropoda > Insecta > Hymenoptera > Colletidae > Colletes > Colletes latitarsis. Next base: position 19,802,494 of record NC_135136.1, read on the forward strand.
ACACTGAAACAGTCAATTATACCGGGTCTCGATCAATATTTTAGAGGATAACGCATGTTAGGGCTGGGTTAGGTCCAGTATTTGCCCGCATCAGGCTCATACTTTCGCATATTTCTCATACTTGATGGCCAGATTCTGGGCTTTCACTGGTCTGGATCACGTAGTAACGTGGTACCACACTGAAGCAGTCCATTAAACCTGGTTTCGATCAATATTCTAGAGAATAACGCATGTTAGGTCTTGGTTAGGTCTGGGATTTACTCTCATCAGGCTCGTACGTTCGCATATTTCTCAAACTTGATGGCCAGATTCTGGGCTTTCACTGGTCTGGATCACGTAGTAACGTGGCACCACACTGAAACAGTCCATTAAACCTGGTTTCGATCAATATTTTTGAGGATAACGCATGTTAGGTCTGGGATAGGTCTGGGATCTGCCCTCATCAGACTCATACCTTCGCATTCTTCACATGCTTGTTGAACAGTTCCTGGGTTTTCCTGGTTTGGATCACGTAGCAATGTGGTACCACACTGAAACAGTCAATTATACCTGGTCTCGATCAATATTTTAGAGGATAGCGCATGTTAGATCTGGGTTAGGTGCAGGATTTGCCCGCATCAGGCTCATACTTTCGCATATTTCTCATACTTGTTGGCCAGGTCCAGGGCTTTTTCTGGTTTGGATCACGTAGTAATGTGGTACCACTCTGAAACAGTCGATTAAACCTGGTTTCGATGAATATTTTAGATGATAACGCATGTTAGGTCTGGGTTAGGGCTAGGGTTTGCCCTCATCAGACACATACTTTCGCATTCTTCACATACTTGTTGAACATATCCTGGGTTTTTTCTAGTTTGGATCACGTAGTAATGTGGTACCACACTGAAACAGTCCATTAAAGCTGGTTTCGATCAATATTTTAGAGAATAACGCATGTTAGGTCATGGTTAGTTCTGGGATTTGCTATCATCAGGCTCGTACTTTCGCATATTTCTCATACTTGATGGCCATATTCTGGGCTTTTTCTGGTTTGGATCAGGTAGTAATGTGGTACCACACTGAAACAGTCGATTAATCCTGGTCTCGTTCAACATTTTACAGGATAACGCCGGTTAGGACACGGTTAGGTGTGGGATTTGCCCTCAGCAGGCTCATACTGTCGCATATTTCTCATACTTGTTAGACAGATCCATTGCTTTTTCTGGTTTGGAGCACGCGGTAATGTGGTATCACACTGAAACAGTCCATGAAACCTGGTTTCGATCAATATTCTAGAGAATAACGCATGTTAGGTCTTGGTTAGGTCTGGGATTTGCTCTCATCAGGCACATAGTTTCGCATATTTCTCAAACTTGTTGGCCAGATTCTGTGCTTTCACTGGGTTGGATCACGTAGTGATGTTGTACCGCCCTATAACAGTCAATTCAACCTGGTTTCGATCAATATTTTAGATGATAACGCATGTTAGGTCTAGGTTAGGCCTGGGATTTGCCCTCATCAGACACATACTTTCGCATCCTCCACATACTTGTTGAACAGATCCTGGGTTTCTTCTGGATTGGAACACGTAGTAATGTGGTACCCCACTGAAACAGTCGATTAAACCTGGTTTCGATCAATATTTTTGAGGATAACGCATGTTAGGTCTAGGTTAGGCCCGGGATTTGCTCACATCAGGGTCATATTTCCGCGATCTTCACATACTTGTTTAACAGATCCTGGGTTTTTTTCTGGTTTGGATCACATAGTAATGTGGTGCCACACTGAAACAGTCGATTAAACCTGGTTTCGATCAGTAGTATTGAGGGTAACGCATGTTAGGTCTAGGTTAGGCCTGGGATTTTCCCTCATCAGACACATACTTTCGCATACTTCACATACTTGTTGAACAGATCCTGGGATTTTTCAGGATTGGATCACGTAGTAATGTGGTACCACACTGAAATAGTCGATTAAACCTGGTTTCGATCAATATTTTAGAGGATAACGCAAGTTAGGTCTGGTATAGGTCTGGGATTTGCCCTCATCAGGGTCATATTTTCGCGTTCTTCACAAACTTGTTGAACAGATCCTGGGTATTTTTCTGGTTTGGATCAGGTAGTAATGTGCTACCACACTGAAACAGTCGATTAATCCTAGTCTCGTTCAACATTTCACAGGATAACGCCGGTTAGGACACGGTTAGGTGTGGGATTTGCCTCATTAGGCTCATACTGTCGCATATTTCTCATACTTGTTAGACAGATCCATTGCTTTTTCTGGTTTGGAGCACGCGGCAATGTGGTATCACACTGAAACAGTCCATGAAACCTGGTTTCGATCAATATTCTAGAGAATAACGCATGTTAGGTCTTGGTTAGGTCTGGGATTTGCTCTCATCAGGCACATACTTTCGCATTCTTCACATATTTGTTGAACAGACCCTGGGTTATTTCTGGTTTGGATCAGGTAGTAATGCGGTACCACACTGAAACAGTCGATTAAACCTGGACACGATCAACATTTTAGAGGATAACGCCGGTTAGGACTCGGTTAGGTGTGGGATTTGCCCTCATCAGGCTCATACTTTCGCATATTTCTCATACCTGTTGGCCAGATACGTTGCTTTTTCTGGATTGGATCACATAGTGAAGTGGTACCACACTGAAACAGTCAATTATACCTGGTCTCGATCAATATTTTAGAGGATAACGCATGTTAGGTCTGGGTTAGGTCCAGGATTTGCCCGCATCAGGCTCATACTTTCGCATATTTCTCATACTTGATGGCCAGATTCTGGGCTTTCACTGGTCTGGATCACGTAGTAACGTGGTACCATACTGAAACAGTCCATTAAACCTGGTTTCGATCAATATTCTAGAGAATAACGCATGTTAGGTCTTGGTTAGGTCTGGGATTTGCTCTCATCAGGCTCGTACGTTCGCATATTCCTCAAACTTGATGGCCAGATTCTGGGCTTTCACTGGTCTGGATCACGTAGTAACGTGGCACCACACTGAAACAGTCCATTAAACCTGGTTTCGATCAATATTTTTGAGGATAACGCATGTTAGGTCTGGATAAGGTCTGGGATTTGCTCTCATCAGGCTCATACTGTCGCATATTTCTCATACTTGTTAGCCAGATCCATTGCTTTTTCTGGTTTGGATCTCGTGGTAATGTGGTATCACACTGAAACAGTCCATGAAAACTGGTTTCGGTCAGTATTTTAGAGGATAACGTATGTTAGGTCTAGGTTAGGCCTGGGATCTGCCCTCATCAGACTCATACTTTCGCATATTTCACATACTTGTTGAACAGATCCCTGGCTTTTTCTGGTTTGGATCACGTAGTAAAGTGGTACCACACTGAAACGGTCGATTAATCCTGGTCTCGATCAACACTTTAAAGGATAACGCCGGTTAGGACACGGTTAGGTGTGGGATTTGCCCTAATCAGGCTCATACTGTCGCATATTTCTCATACTTGTTAACCAGATCCATTGCTTTTTCTGGTTTGGATCACCCGGTAATGTGGTATCACACTGAAACAGTCCATGAAACCTGGTTTCGATCAATATTTTAGAGGATAACGCATGATAGGTCTAGGTTAGGCCTGGGATTTGCCCTCATCAGACTCATACTTTCGCATATTTCACATACTTGTTGAACAGATCCCTGGCTTTTTCTGGTTTGGATCACGTAGTAATGTGGTACCACACTGAAACAGTCAATTATACCTGGTCTCGATCAATATTTTAGAGGATAGCGCATGTTAGATCTGGGTTAGGTGCAGGATTTGCCCGCATCAGGCTCATACTTTCGCATATTTCTCATACTTGTTGGTCAGATCCAGGGCTTTTTCTGGTTTGGATCACGTACTAATGTGGTACCACTCTGAAACAGTCGATTAAACCTGGTTTCGATCAATATTTTAGATGATAACGCATGTTAGGTCTGGGTTAGGGCTAGGATTTGCCCTCATCAGACACATACTTTCTCATTCTTCACATACTTGTTGAACAGATCCTGGGTTTTTTCTGGTTTGGATCACGTAGTAATGTGGTACCACACTGAAACAGTCCATTAATCCTGGTTTCGATCAATATTTTAGAGAATAACGCATGTTAGGTCATGGTTATGTCTGGGATTTGGTATCATCAGGCTCGTACTTTCGCATATTTCTCATACTTGATGGCCAGATTCTGGGCTTTTTCTAGTTTGGATCCTGTAGTAATGTGGTACCACACTGAAACGGTCCATTTAACCTGGTTTCGATCAATATTATAGAGGATAACGCATGTCATGTCTCGGTTAGGCCTGGGATTTGCCCTCATCAGACACATACTTTCGCATTCTCCACATACTTGTTGAACAGATCCTGGGTTTTTTCAGGCTTGGATCACGTAGTAATGTGGTACCACACTGAAACATTCAATTAAACCTGGTCTTGATAAATATTTTAGTGGATAACGCATGTTAGGTCTGGGTTAGGTCTAGGATTTGCCCTCATCAGGCTCATACTTTCGCATATATCTCATACTTGATGGCTAGATCCAGGGCTTTTTCTGGATTGGATCCTGTAGTAATGTGGTACCACACTGAAACATTCCATTTAACCTGGTTTCGATCAATATTATAGAGGATAACGCATGTTATGTCTAGGTTAGGCCTGGGATTTGCCCTCATCAGACACATACTTTCGCATCCTCCACATACTTGTTGAACAGATCCTGGGTTTTTTCTGGATTGGAACACGTAGTAATGTGGTACCACACTGAAACATTCAATTAAACCTGGTTTCCATCAATATTTTACAGGACAACGCAAGTTAGGTCTGGTATAGGTCTGGGATTTGCCCTCATCAGGGTCATATTTTCGCGTTCTTCACATACTTGTTTAACAGATCCTGGGTTTTTTTCTGGTTTGGATCACATAGTAATGTGGTACCACACTGAAACAGTCGATTAAACCTGGTTTCGATCAGTATTATTGAGGGTAACGCATGTTAGGTCTAGGTTAGGCCTGGGATTTGCCCTCATCAGGGTCATATTTCCGCGTTCTACACATACTTGTTGAACAGATCCTGGGTTATTTCTGGTTTGGATCAGGTAGTAATGTGGTTCCACACTGAAACAGTCGATTAAACCTGGACACAATCAACATTTTAGGGGATAACGCCGGTTAGGACTCGGTTAGGTGAGGCATTTGCCCTCATCAGGCACATACTTTCGCATATTTCTCATACCTGTTGGCCAGATACGTTGCTTTTTCTGGATTGGATCACATACTGATGTAGTACCACACTGAAACAGTCAATTATACCTGGTCTCGATCAATATTTTAGAGGATAACGCATGTTAGGTCTGGGTTAGGTCCAGGATTTGCCCGTATCAGGCTCATACTTTCGCATATTTCTCATACTTGTTCGCCAGATCCAGGGCTTTTTCTGGTCTGGTTCACGTAGTAATGTGGTACCACATTGAAACAGTCCATTAAACCTGGTTTCGATCAACATTTTAGATGATAACGCATGTTAGGTCTAGGTTAGGCCTGGGATTTGCCCTCAGCAGGCTCATACTTTCGCATATTTCTCATAGTTGATGGCCAGATTCTGGGTTTTTTTCTGGTGTGGATCACGTAGTAATGTGGTACCACACTGAAACATTCGATTAAGCCTGGTATCGATCAATATTTTAGAGGATAACGCATGTTATGTCTGGGATAGGTCTAGGATTTGCCCTCATCAGGCTCATACTGTCGCATATTTCTCATACTTGTTAGCCAGATCCATTGCTTTTTCTGATTTGGATCACGTGGTAATGTGGTATCTACCAGAACTAACCCAGACATAACCAGCGTTATCCTCTAAAATATTAATCGGAACCAGGCTCAATTGACTGTTTCGGTGTGGTACCGCATTACGCGTGGATCCAAGCCACAAAACACCCGAGATCTGGTCAACAAGTACACGAAAATTGCGGGAAGTATGAGCCGGATGAGGGCAAATCCCAGACCTAACCGAGACATAACCGGCGTTATCCTCTAAAAAATTCATCGCAACCAGGTTTAATTCACCGTCTCGGTGTGGAACCACATTACTACGGGATCCAAACACGGAGAAACCCAGGATCAGGCCTACAAGTATGCGAAAAACGCGAAAGTATGAGCCAGATGATTGTAAATACCAGTCCTAACCGAGACATAACCGGCTTTATCCTCTAAAATACTAATCGCAACCAGGATTATTTGACTGGTACCGCGTTACTACGTGGTCCAAGCCAGAAAAAACCCAGGATCTGCCAAACAAGTATGCGAAAAACGCGAAAGTATGAGCCAGAAGGTTGCAAATACCGGAACTAAACCAGACATACCCAGCGTTATCCTCTAAAATATTATTCGCAACCAGGGTTAGTTGACTGTTTCAGTGTGGTACCACATTACTACGTGGTCCAAGCCAGAAAAAGGCCAGGATCTGAACAACAAGTATGCGAAAAATGCGAAAGTTCGAGCCAGATGATGGCAAATACCAGACCTAACCAAGACGTAACCGGCGTTATCCTCTAAAATACTAATCGGAACCAGCTTTTATTGACAGTGTGGTACCACATAACTACGTGGTCCAAGCCAGAAAAAGGCCAGGATCTGAACAACAAGTATGCGAAAAATGCGAAAGTACGAGCCAGATGATTGCTGATACCAGACCTAACCCAGACATAACCGGCGTTATCCTCTAAAAAATTAATCGCAACCAGGTTTAATTGACCGTCTCGGTGTGGAACCACACTACTACTACGGGATCCAAACCCGAAGAAACCCATGATCAGGCCTACAAGTATGCGAAAAACGCGAAAGTATGAGCCAGATTATTGTAAATACCAAACCTAACCGAGACATAACCGGCTTTATCCTCTAAAATATTAATCGCAACCAGGTTTCGATTGACTGTTTCGGTGTGCTACCGCATTACTACGTGATGCAAACCAGAAATATCCCAGGATCTGGCCAACAACTATGCGAAAAACGCGAAAGTATGAGCCAGATGATTGCAAATACCAGAACTATCCCAGACATAACCAGCGTTATCCTCTAAAATATTATTCGCAACCAGGTTTAATTGACTGCTTCGGCGTGGTACCACATTACTAAGTGGTCCAAGCCAGAAAACGGCCAGGATCTGGCCAAAAATATGCGAAAAATGCGAAAGTGCGAGCCAGATGAGGACAAATCCCAGACCTAACCGAGACATAACCGGCGTTATCCTCTAAAATATTAATCGTAACCAGGTTTAATTGACTGTTTCAGTGTGGTACCACTTTACTACGTGGTCCAGCCAGAAGAAGGCCAGGATCTGGCCAACAAGTATGCGAAAAAAGCGAAAGAACGAGCCAGATGAGGGCAAATACCAGAACTAACCGAGACATTACCGGCGTTATCCTCTAAAATATTAATCGCAACCAGGTTTAATTGACTGTTTCGGTGTGGAACCACATTACTACGGGATCCAAACCAGAAAAATCCCAGGATCTGGCCAACAACTATGCGAAAAACGCGAAAGTATGAGCCAGATGATTGCAAATACCAGAACTATCCCAGACATAACCAGCGTTATCCTCTAAAATATTATTCGCAATCAGGTTTAATTGACTGTTTCGGTGTGGTACCACATTACTACGTGGTTCAAGCCAGAAAACGGCCAGGATCTGGCAAAAAGTATGCGAAAAATGCGAAAGTACGAGCCAGATGAGGGCAAATCCCAGACCTAACCGAGACATAACCGGCGTTATCCTCTAAAATATTAATCGTAACCAGGTTTAATTGACTGTTTCAGTGTGGTACCACTTTACTACGTGGTCCAGCCAGAAGAAGGCCAGGATCTGGCCAACAAGTATGCGAAAAATGAGAAAGTACGAGCCAGATGAGGGCAAATACCAGACCTAACCGAGACATTGCCGGCGTTATCCTCTAAAATATTATTCGCAACCAGGTTTAATTGACTGTTTCAGTGTGGTACCACTTTACTACGTGGTCCAGCCAGAAGAAGGCCAGGATCTGGCCAACAAGAATGCGAAAAATGTGAAAGTACGAGCCAGATGATTGCAAATACCAGAACTAACCCAGGCATAACCAGCGTTATCCTCTAAATTACTAAGCAGAACCAGCTTCTATTGACTGTATCGGTGTGGTACCACATTACTACGTGACCCAAACCAGAAAAATCCCAGGATCTGGCCAACAACTATGCGAAAAACGCGAAAGTATGAGCCAGATGATTGCAAATACCAGAACTATCCCAGACATAACCAGCGTTATCCTCTAAAATATTATTCGCAACCAGGTTTAATTGACTGTTTCGGTGTGGTACCACATTACTACGGGATCCAAGCCAGAAAAAACCCACGATCTGGCCAACAAATATGCGAAAAACGCGAAAGTACGAGCCAGATGAGGGCAAATCCCAGACCTAACCCAGACATAACCGGCGTTATCCTCCAAAATAGTAATCGCTACCCGGTTTAATTGACTGTTTCGGTGTGGTACCGCGTTATTACGTGATCCAAACCAGAAAGTGGCCAGGATCTGGCCAACAAGTATGCGAAAAACGCAAAAGTATGAGACACATGATTGCAAATACCAGAGCTAACCTAGACATAACCGGCGTTATCCTCTAAAATACTAATCGGAACCAGCTTTTATTGACAGTGTGGGGCCACATTACTACGTGATCCAAGCCAGAAAAAGCCCAGGATCTGACCAACAAGTATGCGAAAAATACGAAAGTACGAGGCAGATGATTGCTAATACCAGAACTAACCCAAACATAACCAGCGTTATCCTCCAAACTATTAACCGGAACCAGCTTTTATTGACAGTGTGGGACCACATTACTACGTGATCCAAGCCAGAAAAAGCCCAGGATCTGGCCAACAAGAATGCGAAAAATGCGAATGTATGTGCCAGATGATAACAAATACCAGAACTAACCCAGACATAACCAGCGTTATCCTCTAAAATACTAATCGGAACCAGCTTTTGTTGACAGTGTGGGACCACATTACTACGTGATCCAAACCAGAAAAAGCCCAGGATGTGGCCAACAAGTATGCGAATAGTGCGAAAGTACGAGCCAGATGAGGGCAAATCCCAGACCTAACCCAGACATAACCGGCGTTATCCTCCAAAATAGTAATCGCAACCAGGATTAATTGACTGTTTCGGTGTGGAACCACATTACTACGGGATCCAAACCTGAAAAATCCCAGGATCTGTCCAACAACTATGGGAAAAACACGAAAGTATGAGCAAGATGATTGCTGATACCAGAACTAACCCAAACATAACCAGCGTTATCCTCCAAACTATTAACCGGAACCAGCTTTTATTGACTGTTTCAGTGTGCTACCACATTTCTACGTGATCCAAACCAGAAAAAACCCAGGATCTGCCCAACAAGTATGCGAAAACCGCGAAAGTATGAGCCACATAATTGCAAATACCAGAGCTAACCTAGACATAACCGGCGTTATCCTCTATAATACTAATCGGAAGCAGCTTTTATTGACAGTGTGGGACCACATTACTACGTGATCCAAGCCAGAAAAAGCCCAGGATCTGGCCAACAAGTATGCGAAAAGAGCGAATGTACGAGACAGATGAGTGCAAATCCCAGACCTAACCGAGACATAACCGGCGTTATCCCCTAAAATATTAATCGCAACCAGCTTTAATTGACTGTTTCGGTGTGGTACCGCATTACTACGGGATCCAAACCAGAAAAAAACGCAGGATCTGGCCAACAAGTATGCGAAAAACGCGATAGTATGTGCCAGATGATAGCAAGTACCAGAACTAACCCAGACATAACCAGCGTTATCCTCTAAAATACTTACCGGAACCAGCTTCTATTGACTGTTTCAGTTTGGTGCCACATTACTGCGGGATCCAAACGAGAAAAAACCCACGATCTGGCCAACAAATATGCGAAAAACGCGAAAGTACGAGCCAGATCAGGGCAAATCCCAGACCTAACCCAGACATAACCGGCGTTATCCTCCAAAATAGTAATCGCTACCCGGTTTAATTGACTGTTTCGTTGTGGTACAGCGTTACTACGTGATCCAAACCAGAAAGTGGCCAGGATCTGGCCAACAAGTATGCGAAAAATGCGAAAGTACGAGCCAGATGAGGGCAAATACCAGACCTAACCGAGACATAACCGGCGTTATCCTCTAAAATATTAATCGCAGCCAGGTTTAATTGACAGTTTCGGTGTGGAACCACATTACTACGGGATCCAAACCGGAAAAATCCCAGGATCTGGCCAACAACTATGCGAAAAACACGAAAGTATGAGCCAGATGATAGCAAATACCAGAACTAACCCAGACATAACCAGCGTTATCCTCTAAAATACTTACCGGAACCAGCTTCTATTGACTGTTTCAGTGTGGTACCACATTACTACGTGATCCAAACCAGAAAAAACCCAGGATCTGGCCAACAAGTATGCGAAAAACGCGAAAGTACGAGCCAGATGAGGGCAAATACCAGACCTAACCCAGACATAACCGGCGTTATCCTCTAAAATATTAATCGCAGCCAGGTTTAGTTGACCGTTTCAGTGTTGTACCACTTTACTACGTGATCCAAACCAGAAAAAGGCCAGGACCTGGCCAACAAGTATGCGAAAAATGTGAAAGTACGAGCCTGATGAGGGCAAATACCAGACCTAACCCAGACATTACCGGCGTTTTCCTCTAAAATATTAATCGCAACCAGGTTTAACTGATTGTTTCCGTGTGGAACCACATTACTACGGGATCCAAACCAGAAAAAACCCAGGATCTGGCCAATAACTATGCGAAAAACGCGAATGTATGAGCCAGATGGTTGCAAATACCAGAACTATCCCAGACAAAACCGGCGTTATCCTCTAAAATATTAATCGCAACCAGGTTTAATTGACAGTTTTAGTGTGGTCCCACTTTACTACTTGGTCCAAGCCAGAAAAAGGCCAGGACCTGGCCAACAAGTATGCGAAAAATGTGAAAGTACGAGCCTGATGAGGGCAAATACCAGACCTAACCCAGACATTACCGGCGTTTTCCTCTAAAATATTAATCGCAGCCAGGTTTAGTTGACCGTTACGGTGTGGAACCACATTACTACGGGATCCAAACCTGAAGAAACCCAGAATCTGGCCAACAAGTATGCGAAAAATGCGAAAGTACGAGCCAGATGAGTGCAAATACCAGACCTAACCCAGACGTAACCGGCGTTATCCTCCAAAATAGTAATCGCAACCAGGTTTAATTGACAGTTTCGGTGTGGTACCGCGTTACTACGTGATCCAAACCAGAAATGATCTGGCAAATACCAGACCTAACCCAGACATAACCGGCGTTATCCTCTAAAATATTAATCGGACCCAGGTTTAATTGACTGTTTCAGTGTGGTACCACTTTACTACGTGCTCCAAGCCAGACAAAGGCCAGGATCTGGCCAACAAGTATGCGAAAAATGCGAAAGTACGAGCCAGATGATGGCAAATCCCGGACGCAACCGAGACAGGACCGGCGTTATCCTCTAAAATATTAATCGCAACCAGGTTTAATTGCCTGTTTCGGTGTGGTACCGCATTACTACGTGATCCAAACCAGAAAATGGCCAGGATCCTGCCAAAAAGTATGCGAAAAACTCGAAGGTATGTGCCAGATGATAGCAAATACCAGCACTAACCCAGACATAACCAGCGTTATCCTATAAAATACTTATCGGAACCAGCTTCTACTGACTGTTTCAGTGTGGTACCACATTACTACGTGATCCAAACCAGAAAAAGCCCAGTATCTGGCCAACAAGTATGCGAAAAATGCGAAAGTACGAGCCAGATGAGGGCAAATACCAGACCTAACCCAGACATAACCGGCGTTATCCTCTAAAATATTAATCGCAACCAGGTTTAATTGACTGTTTTAGTGTGGTCCCACATTACTACTTGGTCCAAGCCAGGAAAAGGCCAGGATCTGGCCAACAAGTATGCGAAAAATGTGAAAGTACGAGCCTGATGAGGGCAAATACCAGACCAAACTCAGACATTACCGGCGTTATCCTCTAAAATATTAATCGCAGCCAGGTTTAGTTGACCGCTTCGGTGTGGAACCACATTACTACGGGATCCAAAACTGAAGAAACCCCGGATCTGGCCAACAAGTATGCGAAATATGCGAAAGTACGAGCCAGATGAGTGCAAATACCAGACCTAACCCAGACGTAACCGGCGTTATCCTCCGAAATAGTAATCGCAACCAGGTTTAATTGACAGTTTCGGTGTGGTACCGCGTTACTACGTGATCCAAACCAGAAAAAAGCCAGGATCTGGCCAACAAGTATGCGAAAAATGCGAAAGTACGAGCCGGATGAGGGCAAATACCAGACCTAACCCAGACATAACCGGCGTTATCCTCAAAAATATTAAACGGACCCAGGTTTAATTGACAGTTTCGGTGTGGTACCGCGTTACTACGTGATCCAAACCAGAAAAAAGCCAGGATCTGGCCAACAAGTATGCGAAAAATGCGAAAGTACGAGCCGGATGAGGGCAAATACCAGACCTAACCCAGACATAACCGGCGTTATCCTCAAAAATATTAAACGGACCCAGGTTTAATTGACTGTTTCAGTGTGGTACCACTTTACTACGTGGTCCAAGCCAGAAAAAGGCCAGGATCTGGCCAACAAGCATGCGGAAAGTGCGAAAGTACGAGCCAGATGAGGGCAAATACCAGACCTTCACCAGACATAACCGGCGTTATCCTCCAAAGTAGTAATCGCAACCAGATTTAATTGCCTGTTTCGGTGTGGTACCGCATTACTACGTGATCCAAACCAGAAAAAGGCCAGGATCCGGCCATCAAGAATGCGAAAAATCCGAAAGTACGAGCCAGATGAGGGCAAATACCAGACCTTACCGAGATATAACCGGCGTTATTCTCTAAAATATTAATCGCAACCAGGTTTAACTGACTGTTTCCGTGTGGAACTACATTACTACGGGATCCAAACCAGAAAAAAGCCAGGATCTGGCCAACAAGTATGCGAAAAATGCGAAAGTACGAGCCAGATGAGGGCAAATACCAGACCTAACCCAGACATAACCGGCGTTATCCTCTAAAATATTAATCGCAACCAGGTTTAATTGCCTGTTTCGGTGTGGTACCGCATTACTACGTGATCCAAACCAGAAAAAGGCCAGGATCCGGCCATCAAGAATGCGAAAAATCCGAAAGTACGAGCCAGATGAGGGCAAATACCAGACCTTACCGAGATATAACCGGCGTTATTCTCTAAAATATTAATCGCAACCAGGTTTAATTGACAGTTTCGGTGTGGTACCGCGTTACTACGTGATCCATACCAGAAAAAAGCCAGGATCTGGCCAACAAGTATGCGAAAAATGCGAAAGTACGAGCCAGATGTGGACAAATCCCAGACCTACCCGAGACATAACCGGCGTTATCCTCTAAAATATTAATCGCAACCAGGTTTAATTGACTGTTTCAGTGCGGTAACACATTACTACGTGATCCAAACCAGAAAAAGCCCAGGATCTGGCCAACAAGTATGCGAAAAATGCGAAAGTACGAGCCAGATGTGGACAAATCCCAGACCTACCCGAGACATAACCGGCGTTATCCTCTAAAATATTAATCGCAACCAGGTTTAATTGACTGTTTCAGTGCGGTAACACATTGCTACGTGATCCAAACCAGAAAAAGCCCAGGATATGGCCAACAAGTATGCGAAAAATGTGAAAGTACGAGCCTGATGAGGGCAAATACCAGACCTAACCCAGACATTACCGGCGTTTTCCTCTAAAATATTAATCGCAGCCAGGTTTAGTTGACCGTTTCGGTGTGGAACCACATTACTACGGGATCCAAACCTGAAGAAACCCAGGATCTGGCCAACAAGTATGCGAAAAATGCGAAAGTACGAGCCAGATGAGTGCAAATACCAGACCTAACCCAGACGTAACCGGCGTTATCCTCCAAAATAGTAATCGCAACCAGGTTTAATTGACAGTTTCGGTGTGGTACAGCGTTACTACGTGATCCAAACCAGAAATGATCTGGCAAATACCAGACCTAACCCAGACATAACCGGCGTTATCCTCTAAAATATTAATCGGACCCAGGTTTAATTGACTGTTTCAGTGTGGTACCACTATACTACGTGCTCCAAGCCAGACAATGGCCAGGTTCTGGCCAACAAGTATGCGAAAAATGCGAAAGTACGAGCCAGATGAGGGCAAATCCCGGACGTAACCGAGACAGGACCGGCGTTATCCTCTAAAATATTAATCGCAACCAGGTTTAATTGCCTGTTTCGGTGTGGTACCGCATTACTACGTGATCCAAACCAGAAAACGGCCAGGATCCTGCCAAAAAGTATGCGAAAAATTCGAAGGTATGTGCCAGATGATAGCAACTACCAGCACTAACCCAGACATAACCAGCGTTATCCTATAAAATACTTATCGGAACCAGCTTCTACTGACTGTTTCAGTGTGGTACCACATTACTACGTGATCCAAACCAGAAAAAGCCCAGTATCTGGCCAACAAGTATGCGAAAAATGCGAAAGTACGAGCCAGATGAGGGCAAATACCACACCTAACCCAGACATAACCGGCGTTATCCTCTAAAATATTAATCGCAACCAGGTTTAATTGACTGTTTTAGTGTGGTCCCACATTACTACTTGGTCCAAGCCAGGAAAAGGCCAGGATCTGGCCAACAAGTATGCGAAAAATGTGAAAGTACGAGCCTGATGTGGGCGAATACCAGACCAAACACAGACATTACCGGCGTTATCCTCTAAAATATTAATCGCAGCCAGGTTTAGTTGACCGCTTCAGTGTGGAACCACATTACTACGGGATCCAAACCTGAAGAAACCCAGGATCTGGCCAACAAGTATGCGAAATATGCGAACGTACGAGCCAGATGAGTGCAAATACCAGACCTAACCCAGACGTAACCGGCGTTATCCTCCGAAATAGTAATCGCAACCAGGTTTAATTGACAGTTTCGGTGTGGTACCGCGTTACTACGTGATCCAAACCAGAAAAAAGCCAGGATCTGGCCAACAAGTATGCGAAAAATGCGAAAGTACGAGCCGGATGAGGGCAAATACCAGACCTAACCCAGACATAACCGGCGTTATCCTCAAAAATATTAAACGGACCCAGGTTTAATTGACTGTTTCAGTGTGGTACCACTTTACTACGTGGTCCAAGCCAGAAAAAGGCCAGGATCTGGCCAACAAGCATGCGGAAAGTGCGAAAGTACGAGCCAGATGAGGGCAAATACCAGACCTAACCAGGACATAACTGGCGTTATCCTCTAAAATATTAATCGCAACCAACTTTAATTGACTGTTTCTGTGTGGAACCACATTACTACGGGATCCAAACCAGAAAAATCCCAGGATCTGCCCAACAACTATGCGAAAACGCGAAAGTACGAGCCAGATGAGGGCAAATACCAGACCTTCACCAGACATAACCGGCGTTATCCTCCAAAGTAGTAATCGCAACCAGATTTAATTGCCTGTTTCGGTGTGGTACCGCATTACTACGTGATCCAAACCAGAAAAAGGCCAGGATCCGGCCATCAAGAATGCGAAAAATCCGAAAGTACGAGCCAGATGAGGGCAAATACCAGACCTTACCGAGATATAACCGGCGTTATTCTCTAAAATATTAATCGCAACCAGGTTTAACTGACTGTTTCCGTGTGGAACTACATTACTACGGGATCCAAACCAGAAAAAAGCCAGGATCTGGCCAACAAGTATGCGAAAAATGCGAAAGTACGAGCCAGATGAGGGCAAATACCAGACCTAACCCAGACATAACCGGCGTTATCCTCTAAAATATTAATCGCAACCAGGTTTAATTGCCTGTTTCGGTGTGGTACCGCATTACTACGTGATCCAAACCAGAAAAAGGCCAGGATCCGGCCATCAAGAATGCGAAAAATCCGAAAGTACGAGCCAGATGAGGGCAAATACCAGACCTTACCGAGATATAACCGGCGTTATTCTCTAAAATATTAATCGCAACCAGGTTTAATTGACAGTTTCGGTGTGGTACCGCGTTACTACGTGATCCATACCAGAAAAAAGCCAGGATCTGGCCAACAAGTATGCGAAAAATGCGAAAGTACGAGCCAGATGTGGACAAATCCCAGACCTACCCGAGACATAACCGGCGATATCCTCTAAAATATTAATCGGACCCAGGTATAATTGACTGTTTCAGTGTGGTACCACATTACTACGTGGTCCAAGCCAGAAAAAGTCCAGGATCTGGCCAACAAGTGTGCGAAAAATCCGAAAGTACGAGCCAGATGAGGGCAAATACCAGACCTTACCGAGATATAACCGGCGTTATTCTCTAAAATATTAATCGCAACCAGGTTTAACTGACTGTTTCCGTGTGGAACTACATTACTACGGGATCCAAACCAGAAAAAACCCAGGATCTGGCCAACAACTATGCGAAAAACGCGAATGTATGAGCCAGATGATTGCAAATACCAGTACTATCCCAGACATAACCAGCGTTATTCTCCAAAATATTATTCGCAACCAGATTTAATTGACTGCTTCGGTTTGGTACCACATTATTACGTGGTCCAAGCCAGAAAAAGGCCAGGATCTGGCCAAAAAGAATGCGAAAAATGCGAAAGTTGGAGCCAGATGAGGGCAAATCGCAGACCTGACCGAGACAGAACCGGCGTTATCCTCTAAAATATTAATCGGAACCTGGTTTAATTGACTGTTTTAGTGTGGTCCCACATTACTACTTGGTCCAAGCCAGAAAAAGGCCAGGATCTGGCCAACAAGTATGCGAAAAATGCGAAAGTACGAGCCAGATGTGGACAAATCCCAGAACTACCAGAGACATTACCGGCGTTATCCTCTAAAATATTAATCGCAACCAGGTTTAATAGCCTGTTTCGGTGTGGTACCGCATTACTACGTGATCCAAACCAGAAAAAGGCCAGGATCCGGCCAACAAGAATGCGAAAAATGCGAAAGTACGAGCCTGATGTGGACAAATCCCAGACCTGCCAGAGACATTGCCGGCGTTAACCTCTAAAATATTAATCGCAACCAGGTTTAATTGCCTGTTTCGGTGTGGTACCGCATTACTACGTGATCCAAACCAGAAAAAGGCCAGGATCCAGCAACAAGAATGCGAAAAATGCGAAAGTACGAGCCAGATGTGGACAAATCCCAGACCTACCCGAGACATAACCGGCGTTATCCTCTAAAATATTAATCGCAACCAGGTTTAGTTGACTGTTTCGGTGTGGTACCGCATTACTACGTGATCCAAGCCAGAAAAAGGCCAGGATCCTGCAACAAGAATGCGAAAAATACGAAAGTACGAGCCAGATGTGGAGAAATCCCAGACCTACCCGAGACATAACCGGCGTTATCCTCTAAAATATTAATCGCAACCAGGTTTAATTGACTGTTTCGGTGTGGTACCGCATTACTACGTGATCCAAACCAGAAAAAGGCGAGGATCCGGCAACAAGAATGCGAAAAATGTGAAAGTACGAGCCTGATGAGGGCAAATACCAGACCTAACCCAGACATTACCGGCGTTTTCCTCTAAAATATTAATCGCAGCCAGGTTTAGTTGACCGTTTCGGTGTGGAACCACATTACTACGGGATCCAAACCTGAAGAAACCCTGGGTCTGGCCAACAAGTATGCGAAAAGTGCGAAAGTACGATCCAGATGAGTGCAAATACCAGACCTAACCCAGACGTAACCGGCGTTATCCTCCAAAATAGTAATCGCAACCAGGTTTAATTGACAGTTTCGGTGTGGTACCGCGTTACTACGTGATCCAAACCAGAAATGATCTGGCAAATACCAGACCTAACCCAGACATAACCGGCGTTATCCTCTAAAATATTAATCGGACCCAGGTTTAATTGACTGTTTCAGTGTGGTACCACTATACTACGTGCTCCAAGCCAGACAATGGCCAGGTTCTGGCCAACAAGTATGCGAAAAATGCGAAAGTACGAGCCAGATGAGGGCAAATCCCGGACGTAACCGAGACAGGACCGGCGTTATCCTCTAAAATATTAATCGCAACCAGGTTTAATTGCCTGTTTCGGTGTGGTACCGCATTACTACGTGATCCAAACCAGAAAAAGGCCAGGATCCTGCCAAAAAGTATGCGAAAAATTCGAAGGTATGTGCCAGATGATAGCAACTACCAGCACTAACCCAGACATAACCAGCGTTATCCTATAAAATACTTATCGGAACCAGCTTCTACTGACTGTTTCAGTGTGGTACCACATTACTACGTGATCCAAACCAGAAAAAGCCCAGTATCTGGCCAACAAGTATGCGAAAAATGCGAAAGTACGAGCCAGATGAGGGCAAATACCACACCTAACCCAGACATAACCGGCGTTATCCTCTAAAATATTAATCGCAACCAGGTTTAATTGACTGTTTTAGTGTGGTCCCACATTACTACTTGGTCCAAGCCAGGAAAAGGCCAGGATCTGGCCAACAAGTATGCGAAAAATGTGAAAGTACGAGCCTGATGAGGGCGAATACCAGACCAAACACAGACATTACCGGCGTTATCCTCTAAAATATTAATCGCAGCCAGGTTTAGTTGACCGCTTCAGTGTGGAACCACATTACTACGGGATCCAAACCTGAAGAAACCCAGGATCTGGCCAACAAGTATGCGAAATATGCGAAAGTACGAGCCAGATGAGTGCAAATACCAGACCTAACCCAGACGTAACCGGCGTTATCCTCCGAAATAGTAATCGCAACCAGGTTTAATTGACAGTTTCGGTGTGGTACCGCGTTACTACGTGATCCAAACCAGAAAAAAGCCAGGATCTGGCCAACGAGTATGCGAAAAATGCGAAAGTACGAGCCGGATGAGGGCAAATACCAGACCTAACCCAGACATAACCGGCGTTATCCTCTAAAATATTAAACGGACCCAGGTTTAATTGACTGTTTCAGTGTGGTACCACTTTACTACGTGGTCCAAGCCAGAAAAAGGCCAGGATCTGGCCAACAAGCATGCGGAAAGTGCGAAAGTACGAGCCAGATGAGGGCAAATACCAGACCTAACCAGGACATAACTGGCGTTATCCTCTAAAATATTAATCGCAACCAGCTTTAATTGACTGTTTCTGTGTGGAACCACATTACTACGGGATCCAAACCAGAAAAATCCCAGGATCTGGCCAACAACTATGCGAAAACGCGAAAGTACGAGCCAGATGAGGGCAAATACCAGACCTTCACCAGACATAACCGGCGTTATCCTCCAAAGTAGTAATCGCAACCAGATTTAATTGCCTGTTTCGGTGTGGTACCGCATTACTACGTGATCCAAACCAGAAAAAGGCCAGGATCCGGCCATCAAGAATGCGAAAAATCCGAAAGTACGAGCCAGATGAGGGCAAATACCAGACCTTACCGAGATATAACCGGCGTTATCCTCTAAAATATTAATCGCAACCAGGTTTAATTGACTGTTTTAGTGTGGTCCCACATTACTACTTGGTCCAAGCCAGAAAAAGGCCAGGATCTGGCCAACAAGTATGCGAAAAATGCGAAAGTACGAGCCAGATGTGGACAAATCCCAGAACTACCAGAGACATTACCGGCGTTATCCTCTAAAATATTAATCGGACCCAGGTTTAATTGACTGTTTCAGTGTGGTACCACATGACTACGTGATCCAAACCAGAAAAAGCCCAGGATCTGGCCAACAAGTGTGCGAAAAATGCGAAAGTACGAGCCAGATGTGGACAAATCCCAGACCTACCCGAGACATAACCGGCGTTATCCTCTAAAATATTAATCGGACCCAGGTTTAATTGACTGTTTCAGTGTGGTACCACATTACTACATGGTCCAAGCCAGAAAAAGTCCAGGATCTGGCCAACAAGTATGCGAAAAATGCGAAAGTACGAGCCAGATGAGGGCAAATACCAGACCCAACCCAGACATAACCGGCGTTATCCTCTAAAATATTAATCGCAACCAGGTTTAATTGACTGTTGTAGTGTGGTCCCACATTACTACGTGGTCCAAGCCAGAAAAAGCCCAGGATCTGGCCAACAAGTATGCGAAAAATGCGAAAGTACGAGCCAGATGAGGGCAAATACCAGACCTAACCCAGACATAACCGGCGTTATCCTCTAAAATATTAATCGGACGCAGGTTTAATTGACTGTTTCAGTGTGGTACCACTTTACTACGTGCTCCAAGCCAGACAAAGGCCAGGATCTGGCCAACAAGTATGCGAAAAATGCGAAAGTTCGAGACATATGAGGGCACATACCAGACCTAACCCAGACATTACCGGCGTTATCCTCCAAAATAGTAATCGCAACAAGGTTTAATTGACGGTTTCGGTGTGGTACCGCGTTACTACGTGATCCAAACCAGAAAAAAGCCAGGATCTGGCCAACAAGTATGCGAAAAATGCGAAAGTACGAGCCAGATGAGGGCAAATACCAGACCTAACCCAGACATAACCGGCGTTATCCTCTAAAATATTAATCGGACGCAGGTTTAATTGACTGTTTCAGTGTGGTACCACTTTACTACGAGCTCCAAGCCAGACAAAGGCCAGGATCTGGCCAACAAGTATGCGGAAAATGCGAAAGTTCGAGACATATGAGGGCACATACCAGACCTAACCCAGACATTATCGGCGTTATCCTCCAAAATAGTAATCGCAACAAGGTTTAATTGACGGTTTCGGTGTGGTACCGCGTTACTACGTGCTCCAAGCCAGACAAAGGCCAGGATCTGGCCAACAAGTATGCGAAAAATGCGAAAGTTCGAGCCAGATGAGGGCAAATACCAGACCTAACCCAGACATAACCGGCGTTATCCTCTAAAATATTAATGGGACGCAGGTTTAATTGACTGTTTCAGTGTGGTACCACTTTACTACGTGCTCCAAGCCAGACAAAGTCCAGGATCTGGCCAACAAATATGCCAAAAATGCGAAAGTACGAGCCAGATGAGGGCAAATACCTGACCTAACCGAGATATAACCGGCGTTATTCTCTAAAATATTAATCGCAACCAGGTTTAACTGACTGTTTCCGTGTGGAACCGCGTTACTACGTGATCCAAACCAGAAAAAAGCCAGGATCTGGCCAACAAGTATGCGAAAAATGCGAAAGTACGAGCCAGATGAGGGCAAATACCAGACCTAACCCAGACATAACCAGCGTTATTCTCTAAAATGTTATTCGCAACCAGATTTAATTTACTGTTTCGGTTTGGTACCACATTATTACGTGGTCCAAACCAGAAAAAGCCCAGGATCTGGCCAACAAGTATGCGAAAAACTCGGAGGTATGTGCCAGATGATAGCAAATACCAGAACTAACCCAGCCATAACCAGCGTCATCCTATAAAATATTATTCGCAACCAGATTTAATTGACTGTTTCGGTTTGGTACCGCACTACTACGTGGTCTAAGCCAGAAAAAGGCCAGGATCTGGCCAAAAAGAATGCGGAAAATGCGAAAGTACGAGCCAGATGAGGGCAAATCCCAGACCTAACCCAGACATTACCGGCGTTAACCTCTAAAATATTAATCGGACCCAGGTTTAATT
Organism: Colletes latitarsis; assembly: GCF_051014445.1. Classification (NCBI taxonomy): domain Eukaryota; kingdom Metazoa; phylum Arthropoda; class Insecta; order Hymenoptera; family Colletidae; genus Colletes; species Colletes latitarsis. Next base: position 19,824,189 of record NC_135136.1, read on the forward strand.
GACTGTTTCAGTGTGGTACCACATGACTACGTGATCCAAACCAGAAAAAGCCCAGGATCTGGCCAACAAGTGTGCGAAAAATGCGAAAGTGCGAGCCAGATGAGGGCAAATACCTGACCTAACCGAGATATAACCGGCGTTATTCTCTAAAATATTAATCGCAACCAGGTTTAACTGACAGTTTCGGTGTGGTACCGCGTTACTACGTGATCCAAACCAGAAATGATCTGGCAAATACCAGACCTAACCCAGACATAACCGGCGTTATCCTCTAAAATATTAATCGGACGCAGGTTTAATTGACTGTTTCAGTGTGGTACCACTTTACTACGTGCTCCAAGCCAGACAAAGGCCAGGATCTGGCCAACAAGTATGCGAAAAATGCGAAAGTTCGAGACATATGAGGGCACATACCAGACCTAACCCAGACATTACCGGCGTTATCCTCCAAAATAGTAATCGCAACCAGGTTTAATTGACTGTTACGGTGTGGTACCGCGTTACTACGTGCTCCAAGCCAGACAAAGGCCAGGATCTGGCCAACAAGTATGCGAAAAATGCGAAAGTTCGAGCCAGATGAGGGCAAATACCAGACCTAACCCAGACATAACCGGCGTTATCCTCTAAAATATTAATCGGACGCAGGTTTAATTGACTGTTTCAGTGTGGTACCACTTTACTACGTGCTCCAAGCCAGACAAAGTCCAGGATCTGGCCAACAAATGTGCCAAAAATGCGAAAGTACGAGCCAGATGAGGGCAAATACCAGACCTAACCCAGACATAACCAGCGTTATTCTCTAAAATGTTATTCGCAACCAGATTTAATTTACTGTTTCGGTTTGGTACCACATTATTACGTGGTCCAAACCAGAAAAAGCCCAGGATCTGGCCAACAAGTATGCGAAAAACTCGGAGGTATGTGCCAGATGATAGCAAATACCAGAACTAACCCAGACATAACCAGCGTTATCCTATAAAATATTATTCGCAACCAGATTTAATTGACTGTTTCGGTTTGGTACCGCACTACTACGTGGTCTAAGCCAGAAAAAGGCCAGGATCGGGCCAAAAAGAATGCGGAAAATGCGAAAGAACGAGCCAGATGAGGGCAAATCCCAGACCTAACCCAGACATAACCGGCGTTATCCTCTAAAATATTAATCGGACGCAGGTTTAATTGACTGTTTCAGTGTGGTACCACTTTACTACGTGCTCCCAGCCAGACAAAGGCCAGGATCTGGCCAACAAGTATGCGAAAAATGCGAAAGTTCGAGCCAGATGAGGGCAAATACCAGACCTAACCCAGACATTACCGGCGTTAACCTCTAAAATATTAATCGGACCCAGGTTTAATTGACTGTTTCAGTGTGGTACCACATGACTACGTGATCCAAACCAGAAAAAGCCCAGGATCTGGCCAACAAGTGTGCGAAAAATGCGAAAGTACGAGCCAGATGTGGACAAATCCCAGACCTACCCGAGACATAACCGGCGTTATCCTCTAAAATATTAATCGGACCCAGGTTTAATTGACTGTTTCAGTGTGGTACCACATTACTACATGGTCCAAGCCAGAAAAAGTCCAGGATCTGGCCAACAAGTATGCGAAAAATGCGAAAGTACGAGCCAGATGAGGGCAAATACCAGACCCAACCCAGACATAACCGGCGTTATCCTCTAAAATATTAATCGCAACCAGGTTTAATTGACTGTTGTAGTGTGGTCCCACATTACTACGTGGTCCAAGCCAGAAAAAGCCCAGGATCTGGCCAACAAGTATGCGAAAAATGCGAAAGTACGAGCCAGATGAGGGCAAATACCAGACCTAACCCAGACATAACCGGCGTTATCCTCTAAAATATTAATCGGACGCAGGTTTAATTGACTGTTTCAGTGTGGTACCACTTTACTACGTGCTCCAAGCCAGACAAAGGCCAGGATCTGGCCAACAAGTATGCGAAAAATGCGAAAGTTCGAGACATATGAGGGCACATACCAGACCTAACCCAGACATTACCGGCGTTATCCTCCAAAATAGTAATCGCAACAAGGTTTAATTGACGGTTTCGGTGTGGTACCGCGTTACTACGTGATCCAAACCAGAAAAAAGCCAGGATCTGGCCAACAAGTATGCGAAAAATGCGAAAGTACGAGCCAGATGAGGGCAAATACCAGACCTAACCCAGACATAACCGGCGTTATCCTCTAAAATATTAATCGGATGCAGGTTTAATTGACTGTTTCAGTGTGGTACCACTTTACTACGAGCTCCAAGCCAGACAAAGGCCAGGATCTGGCCAACAAGTATGCGGAAAATGCGAAAGTTCGAGACATATGAGGGCACATACCAGACCTAACCCAGACATTATCGGCGTTATCCTCCAAAATAGTAATCGCAACAAGGTTTAATTGACGGTTTCGGTGTGGTACCGCGTTACTACGTGCTCCAAGCCAGACAAAGGCCAGGATCTGGCCAACAAGTATGCGAAAAATGCGAAAGTTCGAGCCAGATGAGGGCAAATACCAGACCTAACCCAGACATAACCGGCGTTATCCTCTAAAATATTAATGGGACGCAGGTTTAATTGACTGTTTCAGTGTGGTACCACTTTACTACGTGCTCCAAGCCAGACAAAGTCCAGGATCTGGCCAACAAATATGCCAAAAATGCGAAAGTACGAGCCAGATGAGGGCAAATACCTGACCTAACCGAGATATAACCGGCGTTATTCTCTAAAATATTAATCGCAACCAGGTTTAACTGACTGTTTCCGTGTGGAACCGCGTTACTACGTGATCCAAACCAGAAAAAAGCCAGGATCTGGCCAACAAGTATGCGAAAAATGCGAAAGTACGAGCCAGATGAGGGCAAATACCAGACCTAACCCAGACATAACCAGCGTTATTCTCTAAAATGTTATTCGCAACCAGATTTAATTTACTGTTTCGGTTTGGTACCACATTATTACGTGGTCCAAACCAGAAAAAGCCCAGGATCTGGCCAACAAGTATGCGAAAAACTCGGAGGTATGTGCCAGATGATAGCAAATACCAGAACTAACCCAGCCATAACCAGCGTCATCCTATAAAATATTATTCGCAACCAGATTTAATTGACTGTTTCGGTTTGGTACCGCACTACTACGTGGTCTAAGCCAGAAAAAGGCCAGGATCTGGCCAAAAAGAATGCGGAAAATGCGAAAGTACGAGCCAGATGAGGGCAAATCCCAGACCTAACCCAGACATTACCGGCGTTAACCTCTAAAATATTAATCGGACCCAGGTTTAATTGACTGTTTCAGTGTGGTACCACATGACTACGTGATCCAAACCAGAAAAAGCCCAGGATCTGGCCAACAAGTGTGCGAAAAATGCGAAAGTGCGAGCCAGATGAGGGCAAATACCTGACCTAACCGAGATATAACCGGCGTTATTCTCTAAAATATTAATCGCAACCAGGTTTAATTGACTGTTTCGGTGTGGTACCGCGTTACTACGTGATCCAAACCAGAAAAAAGCCAGGATCTGGCCAACAAGTATGCGAAAAATGCGAAAGTACGAGCCAGATGAGGGCATATACCAGACCTAACCTAGACATAACCGGCGTTATCCTCTAAAATATTAATCGGAACCAGGTTTAATTGACTGTTTCGGTGTGGAACCACATTACTACGGGATCCAAGCCAGAAAAATCCCAGGATCTGGCCAACAACTATGCGAAAAACGCGAAAGTACGTACTAGATGAGGGCTAATACCAGACCTAACCCAGACATAACCGGCGATATCCTCCAAAATAGTAATCGCAACCAGGTTTAATTGACAGTTTCGGTGTGGTACCGCGTTACTACGTGATCCAAACCAGAAAAAAGCCAGGATCTGGCCAACAACTATGCGAAAAATGCGAAAGTACGAGCCAGATGTGTGCAAATACCAGACCTAACCCTGACGTAACCGGCGTTATCCTTCAAAATAGTAATCGCAACCAGTTTTAATTGACAGTTTCGGTGTGGTACCGCGTTACTACGTGATCCAAACCAGAAAAAAGCCAGGATCTGGCCAACAAGTATGCGAAAAATGCGAAAGTACGAGCCAGATAAGGGCAAATACCAGACCTAACCCAGACATAACCGGCGTTATACTCCAAAATAGTTATCGCAACCAGGATTAATTGACCGTTTCGGTGTGGCATCGCGCTACTACGTGATCCAAACCAGAAAAAGGCCGGGATCTGGCCAACAAGTATGCGAAAAATGCGAAGATACGAGCCAGATGATGGCAAATACCAGACCTAACCCAGACATAACCGGCGTCATCCTCTAAAATATTAATCGGACACAGGTTTAATTGACTGTTTCAGTGTGGTACCGCGTTACTACGTGACCCAAACCAGAAAAAGGCCAGGACCTGGCCAAAAAGTATGCGAAAAATGCGGAAGTACGAGCCAGATGATTGCTAATACCAGAACTAACTCAAACGTAACCAGCGTTATCCTCCAAACTGTTAATCGGAACCAGCTTTTATTAACTGTTTCAGTGTGATACCACAGTACTACGTGATCCAAGCCAGAAAAAACCCGGGATCTGCCCAACAAGTATGCGAAAAACGAGAAAGTATGAGCCAGATGGTTGCAAATACCAGAACTAACCCAGACATAACCAGCGTTATCCTCCAAAATATTAATCGCAAAAAGGTTTAGTTGACTGTTTCGGTGTGGTACCGCATTACTACGTGATCCAAACCAGAAATATCCCAGGATCTGGCCAACAATTATGCGAAAAATGCGAAAGTATGTGCCTGGCGATTGCAAATACCAGAACTGACCCAAGCATAACCAGCGTTATCCTCCAAAATATTAATCGCAACCAGGTTTAATTGACCGTTTCGGTGTGGAACCACATTACTACGGGATCCAAACCTGAAGAAACCCAGGATCTGGCCAACAAGTATGCGAAAAACGCGAAAGTATGAGCCAGATGATTGTAAATACCAGAGCTAACCGAGACATAACCGGCGTTATCCTGTAAAATATTAATCGCAACCAGGGTTTGTTTGACTGTTTCGGTGTGGTACCGCATTACTACGTGATGCAAACCAGAAATATCCCAGGATCTGGCCAACAAGTATGCGAAAAATGCGAAAGTATGTGCCTGATGATTGCAAATACCAGAACTAACCCAAACATAACCAGCGTTATCCTCCAAAATATTAATCGCAACCTGGTTTAATAGACTGTTTCGATGTGGGACCACATTACGAAGGGGTCCAAGCCACAAAACACCCGAGTTCTGGCCAACAAGTACATGAAAATTGCGAAAGTATGAGCCAGATGAGGGCAAATACCAGACCTAACCCAGACATAACCGGCGTTATCCTCTAAAATATTATTCGAAACCAGGTTTAATTGACAGTTTCAGTGTGGTACCACATTACTACGTGGTCCATGCCAGAAGGAAGCCAGGATCTGCCCAACAAGTATGCGAAAAACGAGAAAGTATGAGCCAGAAGATTGCAAATACCGGAACTAACCCAGACATAACCAGCGTTATCCTCTAAAATATTATTCGCAACCAGGGTAGTTGACTGTTTCGGTGTGGTACCACATTACTACGTGGTCCAAGCCAGAAAAAGGCCAGGATCTGGCCAGAAAGTATGCGAGAAATGCGAAGGTACGAGCCAGATGATTGCAAATCCCAAACCTAACCGAGACATAACCGGCGTTAACCTCTAAAATATTAATCGCAACCAGGTTAAATTGACTGTTTCGATGTGGAATCACATTACGACGGGGTCCAAGCCACAAAACACCCGAGATCTGGCCAACAAGTACATGAAAATTGCGAAAGTATGAGCCAGATGAGGGCAAATACCAGACCTAACCCAGACATAACCGGCGTTATCCTCTAAAATATTAATCGGACGCAGGTTTAATTGACTGTTTCAGTGTGGTACCACTTTACTACGTACTGCAAGCCAGAAAAAGTCCAGGATCTGGCCAACTAGTGTGCGAAAAATCCGAAAGTACGAGCCAGATGAGGGCAAATACCAGACATACCCCAGACATAACCGGCGTTATCCTCCAAAATAGTAATCGCAACAAGGTTTAATTGACTGTTTCGGTGTGGTACCGCGTTACTACGTGATCCAAACCAGAAAAAAGCCAGGATCTGGCCAACAAGTATGCGAAAAATGCGAAAGTACGAGCCAGATGAGGGCAAATACCAGACCTAACCCAGACATAACCGGCGTTATCCTCTAAAATGTTAATCGGACGCAGGTTTAATTGACTGTTTCAGTGTGGTACCACTTTACTACGTGCTGCAAGCCAGACAAAGGCCAGGATCCGGCCAACAAGAATGCGAAAAATGCGAAAGTACGAGCCAGATGTGGACAAATCCCAGACCTACCCGAGACATAACCGGCGTTATCCTCTAAAATATTAATCGGACGCAGGTTTAATTGACTGTTTTAGTGCGGTACCACATTACTACGTGGTCCAAGCCAGAAAAAGTCCATGATCTGGCCAACAAGTATGCGAAAAATGCGAAAGTACGAGCCAGATGAGGGCAAATACCAGACCCAACCCAGACATAACCGGCGTTATCCTCTAAAATATTAATCGCAACCAGGTTTAATTGACTGTCTTAGTGTGGTCCCACATTACTACGTGGTCCAAGCCAGAAAAAGCCCAGGATCTGGCCAACAAGTATGCCAAAAATGCGAAAGTACGAGCCAGATGAGGGCAAATACCAGACCTACCAGAGACATTACCGGCGTTATCCTCTAAAATATTAATCGGAACCTGGTTTAATTGACTGTTTCGGTGAGGTACCACTTTGCTACGTGGTCCAAGCCAGAAGAAGGCCAGGATCTGTCCAACAAGTATGCGAAAAACTCGAAGGTATGTGCCAGATGATAGCAAATACCAGAACTAACCCAGACATAACCAGCGTTATCCTATAAAATACTTATCGGAACCAGGTTCTACTGACTGTTTCAGTGTGGTACCACATTACTACGTGATCCAAACCAGAAAAAGCCCAGGATCTGGCCAACAACTACGCGAAAACGCGAAAGTACGAGCCAGATGAGGGCAAATACCAGACCTACCCCAGACATAACCGGCGTTATCCTCCAAAATAGTAATCGCAACCAGGTTTAATTGACTGTTTCGGTGTGATACCGCGTTACTACGTGATCCAAACCAGAAAAAAGCCAGGATCTGGCCAACAAGTATGCGAAAAATGCGAAAGTACGAGCCAGATGGGGGCAAATACCAGACCTAACCCAGACATAACCGGCGTTATCCTCTAAAATATTTATCGGACCCAGGTTTAATTGACTGTTTCAGTGTGGTACCACTTTACTACGTGCTCCAAGCCAGACAAAGGCCAGGATCTGGCCACCAAGTATGCGAAAAATGGGAAAGTTCGAGCCAGATGAGGGCAAATACCAGACCTAACCCAGACTTAACAGGCGTTATTCTCTAAAATATTAAACGGACCTAGGTTTAATTGACTGTTTCAGTGTGGTACCACTTTACTACGTGGTTCAAGCCAGAAAAAGGCCAGGATCTGGCCAACAAGTATGCGAAAAATGTGAAAGTACGAGCTTAATGAGGGCAAATACCAGACCTAACCCAGACATTACCGGCGTTATCCTCTAAAATATTAATCGCAGCCAGGTTTAGTTGACCGTTTCGGTGTGGAACCACATTACTACGGGATCCAAACCTGAAGAAACCCAGGATCTGGCCAACAAGTATGCGATAAATGCGAAAGTACGAGCCAGATGAGTGCAAATACCAGACCTAACCCAGACGTAACCGGCGTTATCCTCCAAAATAGTAATCGCAACGAGGTTTAATTGACAGTTTCGGTGTGGTACCGCGTTACTACGTGATCCAAACCAGAAAAAAGCCAGGATCTGGCCAACAAGTATGCGAAAAATGCGAAAGTACGAGCCAGATGTGGACAAATCCCAGACCTACCCGAGACATAACCGGCGTTATCCTCTAAAATATTAATCGGACCCTGGTTTAATTGACTGTTTCAGTGCGATACCACATTACTACGTGGTCCAAGCCAGAAAAAGTCCAGGATCTGGCCAACAAGTATGCCAAAAATGCGAAAGTACGAGCCAGATGAGGGCATATACCAGACCTAACCGAGACATAACCGGCGTTATTCTCTAAAATATTAATCGCAACCAGGTTTAACTGTCTGTTTCGGTGTGGAACCACATTACTACGGGATCCAAACATGAAAAAGCCCAGGATCTGGCCAACAACTATGCGAAAAACGCGAATGTTTGAGCCAAATGATTGCAAATACCAGAACTATCCCCGACATAACCAGCGTTATCCTCTAAAATATTATTCGCAACCAGATTTAATTGACTGTTTCGGTTTGGTAACACATTATTACGTGGTCCAAGCCAGAAAAAGGCCAGGATCTGGCCAAAAAGAATGCGAAAAATGCGAAAGTACGTGCCAGATGTGGACAAATTCCAGACCTACCCGAGACATAACCGGCGTTATCCTCTAAAATATTAATCGCAACCAGGTTTAATTGACTGTTTCAGTGTGGTACCACATTACTACGTGATCTAAACCAGAAAAAGCCCAGGATCTGGCCAACAAGTATGCGAAAAACTCGAAGGTATGTGCCAGATGGTAGCAAATACCAGAACTAACCCAGACATAACCAGCGTTATCCTCTAAAATACTTACCGGAACCAGCTTCTACTGACTGTTTCAGTGTGGTACCACATTACTACGTGATCCAAACCAGAAAAAGCCCAAGATCTGGCCAACAAGTATGCGAAAAATGCGAAAGTACGAGCCAGATGAGGGCAAATACCAGACCTAACCCAGATATAACCTGCGTTATCCTCAAAAATATTAATCGCAACCAGCTTTAATTGACTGTTTCTGTGTGGAACCACATTACTACGGGATCCAAGCCAGAAAAATCCCAGGATCTGGCCAACAAGTATGCGAAAAATGCGAAAGTACGAGCCACATGACGGCAAATCCCAGACCTACCCGAGACATAACCGGCGTTATCCTCTAAAATATTAATCGGACCCAGGTTTAATTGACTCATTCGGTGTGGAACCACATTACTACGGGATCCAAGCCAGGAAAATCCCAGGATATGGCCAACAACTATGCGAAAAACGCGAAAGTACGTGCCAGATGAGGGCAAATACCAGACCTAACCCAGACATAACCGGCGTTATACTCCAAAATAGTTATCGCAACCAGGTTTAATTGACTGTTTCGGTGTGGCACCGCGTTACTACGTGATCCAAACAAGAAAAAGGCCAGGATCTGGCCAACAAGTATGCGAAAAATGCGAAGGTACGAGCCAGATGAGGGCACATACCAGACCTAACCCAGACATAACCGGCGTTATCCTCTAAAATATTACTCGGACCCAGGTTTGATTGACTGTTTCCGTGTGGTACCACATTACTACGTGATCCAAACCAGAAAAAGCCCAGGATCAGGCCAACAAGTATGCGAAAAACTCGAAGGTATGTGCCAGATGATGGCAAATACGAGAACTAACCCAGGCATAACCAGCGTTATCCTCTAAAATACTTACCGGAACCAGCTTCTACTGACTGTTTCATTGTGGTACCACATTACTACGTGATCCACACCAGAAAAAGCCCAGGATCTGGCCAACAAGTATGCGAAAGGCGCGAAAGTATGAGCCAGATGATAGCAAATACCAGAACTAACCCAGACGTAACCAGCGATATCCTCTAAAATACTTATCGGAACCACCTTCTACTGACTGTTTCAGTGTGGTACCACATTACTACGTGATCCACACCAGAAAAAGCCCAGGATCTGGCAAACAAGTATGCGAAAAACGCGAAAGTACGAGCCAGATGAGGACAAATCCCAGACCTACCCGAGACATAACGGGCGTTATCCTCTAAAATATTAATCGCAACCAGTTTAATTTACTGTTTCGGTGTGGAACCTCATTACAACGGGATCCCGACCAGAAAAAGCCCAGGATCTGGCCAACAAGTATCCGAAAAACGCAAAAGTATGTGCCAGATGATAGCAAATACCAGAACTAACCCAGACATAACCAGCGTTATCCTCTAAAATACTTATCGGAACCAGCTTCTACTGACTGTTTCAGTGTGGTACCACATTACTACGTGATCCAAACCAGAAAAAGGCCAGGATCTGGCCAACATGTATGCGAAAAACTCGAAGGTATGTGCCAGATGTTGGTAAATACCAGAACTAACCCAGGCATAACCAGCGTTATCCTCTAAAATACTTATCGGAACCAGCTTCTACTGACTGTTTCAGTGTGGTACCACATTACTACGTGATCCACACCAGAAAAAGCCCAGGATCTGGCCAACAAGTATGCGAAAAACGCGAAAGTATGTGCCAGATGATAGCAAATACCAGAACTAACCCAGACATAACCAGCGTTATCCTCTAAAATACTTATCGGAACCAGCTTCTATTGACTGTTTCAGTGTGGTACCACATTACTACGTGATCCAAACCAGAAAAAGGCCAGGATCTGGCCAACAAGTACGCGGAAAATGCGAAGGTACGAGCCAGATGAGGGCACATACCAGACCTAACCCAGACATAACGGGCGTTATCCTCTAAAATATTAATCGGACCCAGGTTTAATTGACTGTTTCCGTGTGGTACCACATTACTACGTGATCCAAACCAGAAAAAGCCCAGGATCAGGCCAACAAGTATGCGAAAAACTCGAAGGTATGTGCCAGATGATGGCAAATACCAGAACTAACCCAGGCATAACCAGCGTTATCCTCTAAAATACTTATCGGAACTAGCTTCTACTGACTGTTTCAGTGTGGAACCACATTACTACGTGATCCACACCTGAAAAAGCCCAGGATCTGGCGAACAAGTATGCGAAAAACGCGAAAGTATGTGCCAGATGATAGCAAATACCAGAACTAACCCAGACATAACCAGCGTTATCCTCTAAAATACGTATCGGAACCAGCTTCTATTGACTGTTTCAGTGTGGTACCACATTAGTACGTGATCCAAACCAGAAAAGGGCCAGGATCTGGCCAACAAGTGTGCGAAAAACGCGAAACTATGACCCAGATGATTGCAAATACCAGAACTGACACAGACATAACCATCGTCATCCTCTAAAATACTAATCGGAACCAGCTTTTACTGACTGTTTCAGTGTGGTACCACATTACTACGTGATCCACACCAGAAAATGCCCAGGATCTGGCCAACAAGTATGCGAAAAACGCGAAAGTACGAGCCAGATGAGGACAAATCCCAGACCTACCCGAGACATAACGGGCGTTATCCTCTAAAATATTAATCGCAACCAGTTTAATTTACTGTTTCGGTGTGGAACCTCATTACAACGGGATCCAGACCAGAAAAAACCCAGGATCTGGCCAACAAGTATGCGAAAAACGCGAAAGTATGAGCCAGATGATTGCAAATACCAGAACTAACAGAGACATAACCAGCGTTATCCTCTAAAATACTAATCGGAACCAGCTTTTATTGACTGTTTCAGTCTGGTACCACATTACTACGGGATCCAAACCAGAAAAATCCCAGGATCTGGCCAGCAACTATGCGAAAAACGCGAAAGGACGAGCTAGATGAGGGCAAATACCAGACCTAACCGAGACATAACCGGCGGTATCCTCTAAAATATTAATCGCAACCAGGTTTAATTGACTCTTTTAGTGTGGTCCCACATTACTACTTGGTCCAAGCCAGAAAAAGGCCAGGATCTGGCCAAGTATGCGAAAAATGCGAAAGTTCGAGCCAGATGAGGGCAAATACCAGACCTAACCCAGACATAACCGGCGTTATCCTCTAAAATATTAATCGGACCCAGGTTTAATTGACTGTTTCCGTGTGGTACCACATAACTACGTGATCCAAACCAGAAAAAGCCCAGGACCAGGCCAACAAGTATGCGAAAAACTCGAAGGTATGTGCCAGATGATGGCAAATACCAGAACTAACCCAGACATAACCAGCGTTATCCTCTAAAATACTTATCGGAACCAGCTTCTACTGACTGTTTCAGTGTGGTACCACATTACTACGTGATCCACACCAGAAAAAGCCCAGGATCTGGCCAACAAGTATGCGAAAAACGCGAAAGTATGTGCCAGATGATAGCAAATACCAGAACTAACCCAGACATAACCAGCGATATCCCCTAAAATACTAATCGGAACCAGCTTTTATTGACAGTGTGGTACCACATTACTTCGTGGTCCAAACCAGAAAAAGGCCAGGATCTGGCCAAAAAGTATGCGAAAAATGCGAAAGTACGAGCCAGATGATTGCTAATACCAGAAATAAACTCAAACGTAACCAGCGTTATCCTCCAAACTATTAATCGGTACCAGCTTTTATTAACTGTTTCTGTGTGATACCACAGTACTTCGTGGTCCAAACCAGAAAAAGGCCAGGATCTGCCCAACAATTATGCGAAAAATGCGAAAGTATGTGCCTGGCGATTGCAAATACCAGAACTGACCCAAGCGTAACCAGCGTTATCCTCCAAAATATTAATCGCAACCAGGTTTAATTGACCGTTTCGGTGTGGAACCACATTACTACGTGGTCCAAGCCAGAAAAAGGCCAGGATCTGAACAACAGGTATGCGAAAAATGCGAAAGTATGAGCCAGAAGATTGCAAATACCGGAACTAACCCAGACATAACCAGCGTTATCCTCTAAAATATTATTCGCAACCAGGGTTAATTGACTGTTTCGGTGTGGTACCACATTACTACGTGGTCCAAGCCAGAAAAAGGCCAGGATCTGGCCAGAAAGTATGCGAGAAATGCGAAAGTACGAGCCAGATGATTGCAAATCCCAAACCTAAGAGAGACATAACCGGCGTTAACCTCTAAAATATTAATCGCAACCAGGTTTAATTGACTGTTTCGATGCGGAATCACATTACGACGGGGTCCAAGCCACAAAACACCCGAGATCTGGCCAACAAGTACATGAAAATTGCGAAAGTATGAGCCAGATGAGGGCAAATACCAGACCTAACCCAGAAATAACCGGCGTTATCCTCTAAAATATTATTCGAAACCAGGTTTAATTGACAGTTTCAGTGTGGTACCACATGACTACGTGGTCGAAGCCAGAAGGAAGCCAGGATCTGCCCAACAAGTATGCGAAAAACGCGAAAGTACGAGCCAGATGATTGCTAATACCAGAACTAACACAAACGTAACCAGCGTTATCCTCCAAACTATTAATCGGAACCAGCTTTTATTGTCTGTTTCAGTGTGATACCACATTACTACGTGATCCAAACCAGAAAAAACCCGGGATCTGCCCAACAAGTATGCGAAAAACGCGAAAGTATGAGCCAGAAGATTGCAAATACCGGAACTAACCCAGACATAACCAGCGTTATCCTCTAAAATATTATTCGCAACCAGGGTTAATTGACTGTTTCGGTGTGGTACCGCATTACTACGTGGTCCAAGCCAGAAAAAGGCCAGGATCTGAACAACAGGTATGCGAAAAATGCGAAAGTACGAGCCAGATGATTGCAAATCCCAAACCTAACCGAGACATAACCGGCGTTAACCTCTAAAATATTAATCGCAACCAGGTTTGATTGACTGTTTCGGTGTGGTACCGCATTACTACGTGGTCCAAACCAGAAAAAGGCCAGGATCTGAACAACAGGTATGCGAAAAATGCGAAAGTACGAGCCAGATGATTGCTAATACCAGAACTAACCCAAACGTAACCAGCGTTATCCTCCAAACTATTAATCGGAACCAGCTTTTATTGACTGTTTCAGTGTGATACCACATTACTACGTGATCCAAACCAGGAAAAACCCGGGATCTGCCCAACAAGTATGCGAAAAACGCGAAAGTATGAGCCAGATGATTGCAAATACCAGAACTAACCCAGACATAACCAGCGATATCCACTAAAATACTAATCGGAACCAGCTTTTATTGACAGTGTGGTACCACATTACTTCGTGGTCCAAACCAGAAAAAGGCCAGGATCTGGCCAAAAAGTATGCGAAAAATGCGAAAGTACGAGCCAGATGATTGCTAATACCAGAACTAACTCAAACGTAACCAGCGTTATCCTCCAAACTATTAATCGGAACCAGCTTTTATTAACTGTTTCTGTGTGATACCACAGTACTACGTGATCCAAACCAGAAAAAACCCGGGATCTGCCCAACAAGTATGCGAAAAACGAGAAAGAATGAGCCAGATGGTTGCAAATACCAGAACTAACCCAGACATAAACAGCGTTATCCTCCAAAATATTAATCGCAAAAAGGTTTAGTTGACTGTTTCGGTGTGGTACCGCATTACTACGTGATCCAAACCAGAAATATCCCAGGATCTGGCCAACAATTATGCGAAAAATGCGAAAGTATGTGCCTGGCGATTGCAAATACCGGATCTAACCCAGACATAACCAGCGTTATCCTCCAAAATATTAATCGCAACCAGGTTTAATTGACCGTTTCGGTGTGGAACCACATTACTACGTGGTCCAAGCCAGAAAAAGGCCAGGATCTGGCCAGAAAGTATGCGAGAAATGCGAAAGTACGAGCCAGATGATTGCAAATCCCAAACCTAACCGAGACATAACCGGCGTTAACCTCTAAAATATTAATCGCAACCAGGTTTGATTGACTGTTTCGGTGTGGTACCGCATTACTACGTGGTCCAAGCCAGAAAAAGGCCAGGATCTGAACAACAGGTATGCGAAAAATGCGAAAGTACTAGCCAGATGATTGCTAATACCAGAACTAACCCAAACGTAACCAGCGTTATCCTCCAAACTATTAATCGGAACCAGCTTTTATTGACTGTTTCAGTGTGATACCACATTACTACGTGATCCAAACCAGGAAAAACCCGGGATCTGCCCAACAAGTATGCGAAAAACGCGAAAGTATAAGCCAGTTAATTGCAAATACCAGACCTAACCTAGACATAACCGGCGTTATCCTCTAAAATATTAATCGCAACCAGGTATAACTGACTGTTTCGGTGTGGCACCACATTACTACTTGGTCCAAGCCGGAAAAAGGCCAGGATCTGGCCAACAAGTATGCGAAAAGTGCGAAAGTACGAGCCAGATGAGGGGATATCCCAGACCTAACCGAGACATAACCGGCGTTATTCTCTAAAATATTAATCGCTACCGGCTTTAATTGACTGTTTCGGTGTGGTACCGCATTACTACGTGATCCAAACCAGAAAGAGGCCAGGATCTGGCCAACAAGTATGCGAAAAATGCGAAAGTTCGAGCCAGATGAGGGCAAATACCAGACCTAACCAAGACGTAACCGGCGTTATCCTCTAAAATATTAATCGCAAAAAGGTTTAGTTGACTGTTTCGGTGTGGTACCGCATTACTACGTGATCCAAACCAGAAATATCCCAGGATCTGGCCAACAAGTATGCGAAAAATGCGAAAGTATGTGCCTGGCGATTGCAAACACCAGAACAAACCCAAGCATAACCAGCGTTATCCTCCAAAATATTAATCGCAACCGGGTTTAATTGTCTGTTTCGGCGTGGAACCACATTACTACGTGATCCAAACCTGAAGAAACCCAGGATCTGGCCAACAAGTATGCGAAAAATGCGAAAGTACGAGCCAGATGTGTGCAAATACCAGACCTAACCCAGACGTAACCGGCGTTATCCTCCAAAATATTAATCGCAAAAAGGTTTAGTTGACTGTTTCAGTGTGGTACCGCATCACTACGTGATCCAAACCAGAAATATCCCAGGATCTGGCCAACAAGTGTGCGTAATACGCGAAAGTATGAGCCAGATGTGTGCAAATACCAGACCTAACCCAGACGTAACCGGCGTTATCCTTCAAAATAGTAATCGCAACCAGTTTTAATTGACAGTTTCGGTGTGGTACCGCGTTACTACGTGATCCAAACCAGAAAAAAGCCAGGATCTGGCCAACAAGTATGCGAAAAATGCGAAAGTACGAGCCAGATAAGGGCAAATACCAGACCTAACCCAGACATAACCGGCGTTATCCTCTAAAATATTAATCGGACACAGGTTTAATTGACTGTTTCAGTGTGGTACCGCGTTACTACGTGACCCAAACCAGAAAAAAGCCAGGATCTGGCCAACAAGTATGCGAAAAATGCGAAAGTACGAGCCAGATGAGGGCAAATACCAGACCTAACCCAGACATAACCGGCGTTATCTTCTAAAATATTAATCGGACCCAGGTTTAATTGACTGTTTCAGTGTGGTACCACTTTACTACGTGCTCCAAGCCAGACAAAGGCCAGGATCTGGCCAACAAGTATGCGAAAAATGCGAAAGTTCGAGCCAGATGAGGGCAAATACCAGACCTAACCGAGACATAACCGGCGGTATCCTCTAAAATATTAATCGCAACCAGGTTTAATTGACTCTTTTAGTGTGGTCCCACATTACTACTTGGTCCAAGCCAGAAAAAGGCCAGGATCTGGCCAAGTATGCGATAAATGCGAAAGTTCGAGCCAGATGAGGGCAAATACCAGGCCTAACCCAGACATAACCGGCGTTATCCTCTAAAATATTAATCGGACCCAGGTTTAATTGACTGTTTCAGTCTGGTTCCACTTTACTACGTGCTCCAAGCCAGACAAAGGCCAGGATCTGGCCAACAAGTATGCGAAAAATGCGAAAGTTCGAGCCAGATGAGGGCAAATACCAGACCTAACCGAGACATAACCGGCGGTATCCTCTAAAATATTAATCGCAACCAGGTTTAATTGACTCTCTTAGTGTGGTCCCACATTACTACTTGGTCCAAGCCAGAAAAAGGCCAGGATCTGGCCAAGTATGCGAAAAATGCGGAAGTTCGAGCCAGATGAGGGCAAATACCAGACCTAACCCAGACATAACCGGCGTTATCCTCTAAAATATTAATCGGACCCAGGTTTAATTGACTGTTTCAGTGTGGTACCACATTACTACGTGATCCACACCAGAAAAAGCCCAGGATCTGGCCAACAAGTATGCGAAAAACGCGAAAGTATGTGCCAGATGATCGCAAATACCAGAACTAACCCAGACATAACCAGCGATATCCTCTAAAATACTAATCGGAACCAGCTTTTATTGACAGTGTGGTACCACATTACTTCGTGGTCCAAACCAGAAAAAGGCCAGGATCTGGCCAAAAAGTATGCGAAAAATGCGAAAGTACGAGCCAGATGATTGCTAATACCAGAACTAACTCAAACGTAACCAGCGTTATCCTCCAAACTATTAATCGGAACCAGCTTTTATTAACTGTTTCTGTGTGATACCACAGTACTACGTGATCCAAACCAGAAAAAACCCGGGATCTGCCCAACAAGTATGCGAAAACCGAGAAAGAATGAGCCAGATGGTTGCAAATACCAGAACTAACCCAGACATAAACAGCGTTATCCTCCAAAATATTAATCGCAAAAAGGTTTAGTTGACTGTTTCGGTGTGGTACCGCATTACTACGTGATCCAAACCAGAAATATCCCAGGATCTGGCCAACAATTATGCGAAAAATGCGAAAGTATGTGCCTGGCGATTGCAAATACCAGAACTGACCCAAGCGTAACCAGCGTTATCCTCCAAAATATTAATCGCAACCAGGTTTAATTGACCGTTTCGGTGTGGAACCACATTACTACGGGATCCAAATCTGAAGAAACCCAGGATCTGGCCAACAAGTATGCGAAAAATGCGAAAGTCCGAGCCAGATGAGGGCAAATACCAGACCTAACCAAGACGTAACCGGCGTTATCGTCTAAAATATTAATCGCAAAAAGGTTTAGTTGACTGTTTCAGTGTGGTACCGCATTACTACGTGATCGAAACCAGAAATATCCCAGGATCTGGCCAACAAGTGTGCGTAATACGCGAAAGTATGAGCCAGATGATTGCTAATACCAGAACTAACACAAACGTAACCAGCGTTATCCTCCAAACTATTAATCGGAACCAGCTTTTATTGTCTGTTTCAGTGTGATACCACATTACTACGTGATCCAAACCAGAAAAAACCCGGGATCTGCCCAACAAGTATGCGAAAAACGCGAAAGAATGAGCCAGAAGATTGCAAATACCGGAACTAACCCAGACATAACCAGCGTTATCCTCTAAAATATTATTCGCAACCAGGGTTAATTGACTGTTTCGGTGTGGTACCACATTACTACGTGGTCCAAGCCAGAAAAAGGCCGGGATCTGGCCAAAAAGTATGCGAGAAATGCGAAAGTACGAGCCAGATGATTGCAAATCCCAAACCTAACCGAGACATAACCGGCGTTAACCTCTAAAATATTAATCGCAACCAGGTTTGATTGACTGTTTCGGTGTGGTACCGCATTACTACGTGGTCCAAGCCAGAAAAAGGCCAGGATCTGAACAACAGGTATGCGAAAAATGCGAAAGTACGAGCCAGATGATTGCTAATACCAGAACTAACCCAAACGTAACCAGCGTTATCCTCCAAACTATTAATCGGAACCAGCTTTTATTGACTGTTTCAGTGTGATACCACATTACTACGTGATCCAAACCAGGAAAAACCCGGGATCTGCCCAACAAGTATGCGAAAAACGCGAAAGTATAAGCCAGTTAATTGCAAATACCAGACCTAACCTAGACATAACCGGCGTTATCCTCTAAAATATTAATCGCAACCAGGTATAACTGACAGTTTCGGTGTGGCACCACATTACTACTTGGTCCAAGCCGGAAAAAGGCCAGGATCTGGCCAACAAGTATGCGAAAAGTGCGAAAGTACGAGCCAGATGAGGGGATATCCCAGACCTAACCGAGACATAACCGGCGTTATCCTCTAAAATATTAATCGCTACCGGCTTTAATTGACTGTTTCGGTGTGGTACCGCATTACTACGTGATCCAAACCAGAAAGAGGCCAGGATCTGGCCAACAAGTATGCGAAAAATGCGAAAGTTCGAGCCAGATGAGGGCAAATACCAGACCTAACCAAGACGTAACCGGCGTTATCCTCTAAAATATTAATCGCAAAAAGGTTTAGTTGACTGTTTCGGTGTGGTACCGCATTACTACGTGATCCAAACCAGAAATATCCCAGGATCTGGCCAACAAGTATGCGAAAAATACGAAAGTATGTGCCTGGCGATTGCAAACACCAGAACAAACCCAAGCATAACCAGCGTTATCCTCCAAAATATTAATCGCAACCGGGTTTAATTGTCTGTTTCGGTGTGGAACCACATTACTACGTGATCCAAACCTGAAGAAACCCAGGATCTGGCCAACAAGTATGCGAAAAATGCGAAAGTACGAGCCAGATGTGTGCAAATACCAGACCTAACCCAGACGTAACCGGCGTTATCCTCCAAAATATTAATCGCAAAAAGGTTTAGTTGACTGTTTCAGTGTGGTACCGCATCACTACGTGATCCAAACCAGAAATATCCCAGGATCTGGCCAACAAGTGTGCGTAATACGCGAAAGTATGAGCCAGATGTGTGCAAATACCAGACCTAACCCAGACGTAACCGGCGTTATCCTTCAAAATAGTAATCGCAACCAGTTTTAATTGACAGTTTCGGTGTGGTACCGCGTTACTACGTGATCCAAACCAGAAAAAAGCCAGGATCTGGCCAACAAGTATGCGAAAAATGCGAAAGTACGAGCCAGATAAGGGCTAATACCAGACCTAACCCAGACATAACCGGCGTTATCCTCTAAAATATTAATCGGACACAGGTTTAATTGACTGTTTCAGTGTGGTACCGCGTTACTACGTGACCCAAACCAGAAAAAAGCCAGGATCTGGCCAACAAGTATGCGAAAAATGCGAAAGTACGAGCCAGATGAGGGCAAATACCAGACCTAACCCAGACATAACCGGCGTTATCTTCTAAAATATTAATCGGACCCAGGTTTAATTGACTGTTTCAGTGTGGTACCACTTTACTACGTGCTCCAAGCCAGACAAAGGCCAGGATCTGGCCAACAAGTATGCGAAAAATGCGAAAGTTCGAGCCAGATGAGGGCAAATACCAGACCTAACCGAGACATAACCGGCGGTATCCTCTAAAATATTAATCGCAACCAGGTTTAATTGACTCTTTTAGTGTGGTCCCACATTACTACTTGGTCCAAGCCAGAAAAAGGCCAGGATCTGGCCAAGTATGCGATAAATGCGAAAGTTCGAGCCAGATGAGGGCAAATACCAGACCTAACCCAGACATAACCGGCGTTATCCTCTAAAATATTAATCGGACCCAGGTTTAATTGACTGTTTCAGTGTGGTTCCACTTTACTACGTGCTCCAAGCCAGACAAAGGCCAGGATCTGGCCAACAAGTATGCGAAAAATGCGAAAGTTCGAGCCAGATGAGGGCAAATACCAGACCTAACCGAGACATAACCGGCGGTATCCTCTAAAATATTAATCGCAACCAGGTATAATTGACTCTCTTAGTGTGGTCCCACATTACTACTTGGTCCAAGCCAGAAAAAGGCCAGGATCTGGCCAAGTATGCGAAAAATGTGGAAGTTCGAGCCAGATGAGGGCAAATACCAGACCTAACCCAGACATAACCGGCGTTATCCTCTAAAATATTAATCGGACCCAGGTTTAATTGACTGTTTCCGTGTGGTACCACATTACTACGTGATCCAAACCAGAAAAAGCCCAGGACCAGGCCAACAAGTATGCGAAAAACTCGAAGGTATGTGCCAGATGATGGCAAATACCAGAACTAACACAGACATAACCAGCGTTATCCTCTAAAATACTTATCGGAATCAGCTTCTACTGACTGTTTCAGTGTGGTACCACATTACTACGTGATCCACACCAGAAAAAGCCCAGGATCTGGCCAACAAGTATGCGAAAAACGCGAAAGTATGTGCCAGATGATAGCAAATACCAGAACTAACCCAGACATAACCAGCGATATCCTCTAAAATACTAATCGGAACCAGCTTTTATTGACAGTGTGGTACCACATTACTTCGTGGTCCAAACCAAAAAAAGGCCAGGATCTGGCCAAAAAGTATGCGAAAAATGCGAAAGTACGAGCCAGATGATTGCTAATACCAGAACTAACTCAAACGTAACCAGCGTTATCCTCCAAACTATTAATCGGAACCAGCTTTTATTAACTGTTTCTGTGTGATACCACAGTACTACGTGATCCAAACCAGAAAAAACCCGGGATCTGCCCAACAAGTATGCGAAAAACGAGAAAGAATGAGCCAGATGGTTGCAAATACCAGAACTAACCCAGACATAAACAGCGTTATCCTCCAAAATATTAATCGCAAAAAGGTTTAGTTGACTGTTTCGGTGTGGTACCGCATTACTACGTGATCCAAACCAGAAATATCCCAGGATCTGGCCAACAATTATGCGAAAAATGCGAAAGTATGTGCCTGGCGATTGCAAATACCAGAACTGACCCAAGCGTAACCAGCGTTATCCTCCAAAATATTAATCGCAACCAGGTTTAATTGACCGTTTCGGTGTGGAACCACATTACTACGGGATCCAAATCTGAAGAAACCCAGGATCTGGCCAACAAGTATGCGAAAAATGCGAAAGTTCGAGCCAGATGAGGGCAAATACCAGACCTAACCAAGACGTAACCGGCGTTATCGTCTAAAATATTAATCGCAAAAAGGTTTAGTTGACTGTTTCAGTGTGGTACCGCATTACTACGTGATCCAAACCAGAAATATCCCAGGATCTGGCCAACAAGTGTGCGTAATACGCGAAAGTATGAGCCAGATGATTGCTAATACCAGAACTAACACAAACGTAACCAGCGTTATCCTCCAAACTATTAATCGGAACCAGCTTTTATTGTCTGTTTCAGTGTGATACCACATTACTACGTGATCCAAACCAGAAAAAACCCGGGATCTGCCCAACAAGTATGCGAAAAACGCGAAAGTATGAGCCAGATGATTGCTAATACCAGAACTAACACAAACGTAACCGGCGTTATCCTCCAAAATAGTAATCGCAACCAGGTTTAATTGACAGTTTCGGTGTGGTACCGCGTTACTACGTGATCGAAACCAGAAAAAAGCCAGAATCTGGCCAACAACTATGCGAAAAATGCGAAAGTACGAGCCAGATGTGTGCCAATACCAGACCTAACCCAGACGTAACCGGCGTTATCCTTCAAAATAGTAATCGCAACCAGTTTTAATTGACAGTTTCGGTGTGGTACCGCGTTACTACGTGATACAAACAAGAAAAAAGCCAGGATCTGGCCAACAAGTATGCGAAAAATGCGAAAGTACGAGCCAGATAAGGGCAAATACCAGACCTAACCCAGACATAACCGGCGTTATCCTCTAAAATATTAATCGGACACAGGTTTAATTGACTGTTTCAGTGTGGTACCGCGTTACTACGTGACCCAAACCAGAAAAAAGCCAGGATCTGGCCAACAAGTATGCGAAAAATGCGAAAGTACGAGCCAGATGAGGTCAAATACCAGACCTAACCCAGACATAACCGGCGTTATCTTCTAAAATATTAATCGGACCCAGGTTTAATTGACTGTTTCAGTGTGGTACCACTTTACTACGTGCTCCAAGCCAGACAAAGGCCAGGATCTGGCCAACAAGTATGCGAAAAATGCGAAAGTTCGAGCCAGATGAGGGCAAATACCAGACCTAACCGAGACATAACCGGCGGTATCCTCTAAAATATTAATCGCAACCAGGTTTAATTGACTCTTTTAGTGTGGCCCCACATTATTACTTGGTCCAAGCCAGAAAAAGGCCAGGATCTGGCCAAGTATGCGAAAAATGCGAAAGTTCGAGCCAGATGAGGGCAAATACCAGACCTAACCCAGACATAACCGGCGTTATCCTCTAAAATATTAATCGGACCCAGGTTTAATTGACTGTTTCCGTGTGGTACCACATTACTACGTGATCCAAACCAGAAAAAGCCCAGGACCAGGCCAACAAGTATGCGAAAAACTCGAAGGTATGTGCCAGATGATGGCAAATACCAGAACTAACCCAGACATAACCAGCGTTATCCTCTAAAATACTTATCGGAACCAGCTTCTACTGACTGTTTCAGTGTGGTACCACATTACTACGTGATCCACACCAGAAAAAGCCCAGGATCTGGCCAACAAGTATGCGAAAAACGCGAAAGTATGTGCCAGATGATAGCAAATACCAGAACTAACCCAGACATAACCAGCGATATCCTCTAAAATACTAATCGGAACCAGCTTTTATTGACAGTGTGGTACCACATTACTTCGTGGTCCAAACCAGAAAAAGGCCAGGATCTGGCCAAAAAGTATGCGAAAAATGCGAAAGTACGAGCCAGATGATTGCTAATACCAGAACTAACTCAAACGTAACCAGCGTTATCCTCCAAACTATTAATCGGAACCAGCTTTTATTAACTGTTTCAGTGTGATACCATAGTACTACGTGATCCAAACCAGAAAAAACCCGGGATCTGCCCAACAAGTATGCGAAAAACGAGAAAGAATGAGCCAGATGGTTGCAAATACCAGAACTAACCCAGACATAACCAGCGTTATCCCCCAAAATATTAATCGCAAAAAGGTTTAGTTGACTGTTTCGGTGTGGTACCGCATTACTACGTGATCCAAACCAGAAATATCCCAGGATCTGGCCAACAATTATGCGAAAAATGCGAAAGTATGTGCCTGGCGATTGCAAATACCAGAACTGACCCAAGCATAACCAGCGTTATCCTCCAAAATATTAATCGCAACCAGGTTTAATTGACCGTTTCGGTGTGGAACCACATTACTACGGGATCCAAACCTGAAGAAACCCAGGATCTGGCCAACAAGTATGCGAAAAATGCGAAAGTATGTGCCTGATGATTGCAAATACCAGAACTAACCCAAACATAACCAGCGTTATCCTCCAAAATATTAATCGCAACCAGGTTTAATTGACTGTTTCGATGTGGGACCACATTACGAAGGGGTCCAAGCCACAAAACACCCGAGATCTGGCCAACAAGTACATGAAAATTGCGAAAGTATGAGCCAGATGAGGGCAAATACAAGACCTAACCCAGACATAACCGGCGTTATCCTCTAAAATATTATTCGAACCCAGGTTTAATTGACAGTTTCAGTGTGGTACCACATTACTACGTGGTCCATGCCAGAAGGAAGCCAGGATCTGCCCAACAAGTATGCGAAAAACGAGAAAGTATGAGCCAGAAGATTGCAAATACCGGAACTAACCCAGACATAACCAGCGTTATCCTCTAAAATATTATCCGCAACCAGGGTTAATTGACTGTTTCGGTGTGGTACCACATTACTACGTGGTCCAAGCCAGAAAAAGGCCAGGATCTGAACAACAGGTATGCGAAAAATGCGAAAGTATGAACCAGAAGATTGCAAATACCGGAACTAACCCAGACATAACCAGCGTTATCCTCTAAAATATTATTCGCAACCAGGGATAACTGACTGTTTCGGTGTGGTACCACATTACTACTTGGTCCAAGCCGGAAAAAGGCCAGGATCTGGCCAACAAGTATGTGAAATGTGCGAAAGTACGAGCCAGATGAGGGGATAACCCAGACCTAACCGAGACATAACCGGCGTTATCCTCTAAAATATTAATCGGACCCAGGTTTAATTGACTGTTTCCGTGTGGTACCACATTACTACGTGATCCAAACCAGAAAAAGCCCAGGACCAGGCCAACAAGTATGCGAAAAACTCGAAGGTATGTGCCAGATGATGGCAAATACCAGAACTAACCCAGACATAACCAGCGTTATCCTCTAAAATACTTATCGGAACCAGCTTCTACTGACTGTTTCAGTGTGGTACCACATTACTACGTGATCCACACCAGAAAAAGCCCAGGATTTGGCCAACAAGTATGCGAAAAACGCGAAAGTATGTGCCAGATGATAGCAAATACCAGAACTAACCCAGACATAACCAGCGATATCCCCTAAAATACTAATCGGAACCAGCTTTTATTGACAGTGTGGTACCACATTACTTCGTGGTCCAAACCAGAAAAAGGCCAGGATCTGGCCAAAAAGTATGCGAAAAATGCGAAAGTACGAGCCAGATGATTGCTAATACCAGAAATAAACTCAAACGTAACCAGCGTTATCCTCCAAACTATTAATCGGTACCAGCTTTTATTAACTGTTTCTGTGTGATACCACAGTACTACGTGATCCAAACCAGAAAAAACCCGGGATCTGCCCAACAAGTATGCGAAAAACGAGAAAGAATGAGCCAGATGGTTGCAAATACCAGAACTAACCCAGACATAACCAGCGTTATCCTCCAAAATATTAATCGCAAAAAGGTTTAGTTGACTGTTTCGGTGTGGTACCGCATTACTACGTGATCCAAACCAGAAATATCCCAGGATCTGGCCAACAATTATGCGAAAAATGCGAAAGTATGTGCCTGGCGATTGCAAATACCAGAACTGACCCAAGCGTAACCAGCGTTATCCTCCAAAATATTAATCGCAACCAGGTTTAATTGACCGTTTCGGTGTGGAACCACATTACTACGGGATCCAAACCTGAGGAAACCCAGGATCTGGCCAACAAGTATGCGAAAAACGCGAAAGTATGAGCCAGATGATTGTAAATACCAGACCTAACCGAGACATAACCGGCGTTATCCTCTAAAATATTAATCGCAACCAGGGTTTGTTTGACTGTTTCGGTGTGGTACCGCATTACTACGTGATGCAAACCAGAAATATCCCAGGATCTGGCCAACAAGTATGCGAAAAATGCGAAAGTATGTGCCTGATGATTGCAAATACCAGAACTAACCCAAACATAACCAGCGTTATCCTCCAAAATATTAATCGCAACCAGGTTTAATTGACTGTTTCGATGTGGGACCACATTACGAAGGGGTCCAAGCCACAAAACACCCGAGATCTGGCCAACAAGTACATGAAAATTGCGAAAGTATGAGCCAGATGAGGGCAAATACCAGACCTAACCCAGACATAACCGGCGTTATCCTCTTAAATATTATTCGAAACCAGGTTTAATTGACAGTTTCAGTGTGGTACCACATTACTACGTGGTCCATGCCAGAAGGAAGCCAGGATCTGCCCAACAAGTATGCGAAAAACGAGGAAGTATGAGCCAGAAGATTGCAAATACCGGAACTAACCCAGACTTAACCAGCGTTATCCTCTAAAATATTATCCGCAACCAGGGTTAATTGACTGTTTCGGTGTGGTACCACATTACTACGTGGTCCAAGCCAGAAAAAGGCCAGGATCTGAACAACAGGTATGCGAAAAATGCGAAAGTATGAGCCAGAAGATTGCAAATACCGGAACTAACCCAGACATAACCAGCGTTATCCTCTAAAATATTATTCGCAACCAGGGTTAATTGACTGTTTCGGTGTGGTACCACATTACTACGTGGTCCAAGCCAGAAAAAGGCCGGGATCTGGCCAAAAAGTATGCGAGAAATGCGAAAGTACGAGCCAGATGATTGCTAATACCAGAACTAACACAAACGTAACCAGCGTTATCCTCCAAACTATTAATCGGAACCAGCTTTTATTGTCTGTTTCAGTGTGATACCACATTACTACGTGATCCAAACCAGAAAAAACCCGGGATCTGCCCAACAAGTATGCGAAAAACGCGAAAGTATGAGCCAGAAGATTGCAAATACCGGAACTAACCCAGACATAACCAGCGTTATCCTCTAAAATATTATTCGCAACCAGGGTTAATTGACTGTTTCGGTGTGGTACCACATTACTACGTGGTCCAAGCCAGAAAAAGGCCGGGATCTGGCCAAAAAGTATGCGAGAAATACGAAAGTACGAGCCAGATGATTGCAAATCCCAAACCTAACCGAGACATAACCGGCGTTAACCTCTAAAATATTAATCGCAACCAGGTTTGATTGACTGTTTCGGTGTGGTACCGCATTACTACGTGGTCCAAGCCAGAAAAAGGCCAGGATCTGAACAACAGGTATGCGAAAAATGCGAAAGTACGAGCCAGATGATTGCTAATACCAGAACTAACCCAAACGTAACCAGCGTTATCCTCCAAACTATTAATCGGAACCAGCTTTTATTGACTGTTTCAGTGTGATACCACATTACTACGTGATCCAAACCAGGAAAAACCCGGGATCTGCCCAACAAGTATGCGAAAAACGCGAAAGTACAAGCCAGTTAATTGCAAATACCAGACCTAACCTAGACATAACCGGCGTTATCCTCTAAAATATTAATCGCAACCAGGTATAACTGACTGTTTCGGTGTGGCACCACATTACTACTTGGTCCAAGCCGGAAAAAGGCCAGGATCTGGCCAACAAGTATGCGAAAAGTGCGAAAGTACGAGCCAGATGAGGGGATATCCCAGACCTAACCGAGACATAACCGGCGTTATCCTCTAAAATATTAATCGCTACCGGCTTTAATTGACTGTTTCGGTGTGGTACCGCATTACTACGTGATCCAAACCAGAAAGAGGCCAGGATCTGGGCAACAAGTATGCGAAAAATGCGAAAGTTCGAGCCAGATGAGGGCAAATACCAGACCTAACCAAGACGTAACCGGCGTTATCCTCTAAAATATTAATCGCAAAAAGGTTTAGTTGACTGTTTCGGTGTGGTACCGCATTACTACGTGATCCAAACCAGAAATATCCCAGGATCTGGCCAACAAGTATGCGAAAAATGCGAAAGTATGTGCCTGGCGATTGCAAACACCAGAACAAACCCAAGCATAACCAGCGTTATCCTCCAAAATATTAATCGCAACCGGGTTTAATTGTCTGTTTCGGTGTGGAACCACATTACTACGTGATCCAAACCTGAAGAAACCCAGGATCTGGCCAACAAGTATGCGAAAAATGCGAAAGTACGAGCCAGATGTGTGCAAATACCAGACCTAACCCAGACGTAACCGGCGTTATCCTCCAAAATATTAATCGCAAAAAGGTTTAGTTGACTGTTTCAGTGTGGTACCGCATCACTACGTGATCCAAACCAGAAATATCCCAGGATCTGGCCAACAAGTGTGCGTAATACGCGAAAGTATGAGCCAGATGTGTGCAAATACCAGACCTAACCCAGACGTAACCGGCGTTATCCTTCAAAATAGTAATCGCAACCAGTTTTAATTGACAGTTTCGGTGTGGTACCGCGTTACTACGTGATCCAAACCAGAAAAAAGCCAGGATCTGGCCAACAAGTATGAGAAAAATGCGAAAGTTCGAGCCAGATGAGGGCAAATACCAGACCTAACCCAGACATAACCGGCGTTATCCTCTAAAATATTAATCGGACCCAGGTTTAATTGACTGTTTCAGTGTGGTTCCACTTTACTACGTGCTCCAAGCCAGACAAAGGCCAGGATCTGGCCAACAAGTATGCAAAAAATGCGAAAGTTCGAGCCAGATGAGGGCAAATACCAGACCTAACCGAGACGTAACCGGCGGTATCCTCTAAAATATTAATCGCAACCAGGTTTAATTGACTCTCTTAGTGTGGTCCCACATTACTACTTGGTCCAAGCCAGAAAAAGGCCAGGATCTGGCCAAGTATGCGAAAAATGCGGAAGTTCGAGCCAGATGAGGGCAAATACCAGACCTAACCCAGACATAACCGGCGTTATCCTCTAAAATATTAATCGGACCCAGGTTTAATTGACTGTTTCCGTGTGGTACCACATTACTACGTGATCCAAACCAGAAAAAGCCCAGGACCAGGCCAACAAGTATGCGAAAAACTCGAAGGTATGTGCCAGATGATGGCAAATACCAGAACTAACACAGACATAACCAGCGTTATCCTCTAAAATACTTATCGGAACCAGCTTCTACTGACTGTTTCAGTGTGGTACCACATTACTACGTGATCCACACCAGAAAAAGCCCAGGATCTGGCCAACAAGTATGCGAAAAACGCGAAAGTATGTGCCAGATGATAGCAAATACCAGAACTAACCCAGACATATCCAGCGATATCCTCTAAAATACTAATCGAAACCAGCTTTTATTGACAGTGTGGTACCACATTACTTCGTGGTCCAAACCAGAAAAAGGCCAGGATCTGGCCAAAAAGTATGCGAAAAATGCGAAAGTACGAGCCAGATGATTGCTAATACCAGAACTAACTCAAACGTAACCAGCGTTATCCTCCAAACTATTAATCGGAACCAGCTTTTATTAACTGCTTCTGTGTGATACCACAGTACTACGTGATCCAAACCAGAAAAAACCCGGGATCTGCCCAACAAGTATGCGAAAAACGAGAAAGAATGAGCCAGATGGTTGCAAATACCAGAACTAACCCAGACATAAACAGCGTTATCCTCCAAAATATTAATCGCAAAAAGGTTTAGTTGACTGTTTCGGTGTGGTACCGCATTACTACGTGATCCAAACCAGAAATATCCCAGGATCTGGCCAACAATTATGCGAAAAATGCGAAAGTATGTGCCTGGCGATTGCAAATACCAGAACTGACCCAAGCGTAACCAGCGTTATCCTCCAAAATATTAATCGCAACCAGGTTTAATTGACCGTTTCGGTGTGGAACCACATTACTACGGGATCCAAATCTGAAGAAACCCAGGATCTGGCCAACAAGTATGCGAAAAATGCGAAAGTTCGAGCCAGATGAGGGCAAATACCAGACCTAACCAAGACGTAACCGGCGTTATCGTCTAAAATATTAATCGCAAAAAGGTTTAGTTGACTGTTTCAGTGTGGTACCGCATTACTACGTGATCCAAACCAGAAATATCCCAGGATCTGGCCAACAAGTGTGCGTAATACGCGAAAGTATGAGCCAGATGATTGCAAATACCTGAACTAACACAGACATAACCAGCGTTATCCTCTAAAATACAAATCGGAACCAGCTTTGATTGACTGTTTCGGTGTGGAACCACATTACTAAGGGATCCAAACCTGAAGAAACCCAGGATCTGGCCAACAACTATGCGAAAAATGCGAAAGTACGAGCCAGATGTGTGCCAATACCAGACCTAACCCAGACGTAACCGGCGTTATCCTTCAAAATAGTAATCGTAACCAGTTTTAATTGACAGTTTCGGTGTGGTACCGCGTTACTATGTGATTCAAACCAGAAAAAAGCCAGGATCTGGCCAACAAGTATGCGAAAAATGCGAAAGTACGAGCCAGATAAGGGCAAATACCAGACCTAACCCAGACATAACCGGCGTTATCTTCTAAAATATTAATCGGACCCAGGTTTAATTGACTGTTTCAGTGTGGTACCACTTTACTACGTGCTCCAAGCCAGACAAAGGCCAGGATCTGGCCAACAAGTATGCGAAAAATGCGAAAGTTCGAGCCAGATGAGGGCAAATACCAGACCTAACCGAGACATAACCGGCGGTATCCTCTAAAATATTAATCGCAACCAGGTTTAATTGACTCTTTTAGTGTGGTCCCACATGACTACTTGGTCCAAGCCAGAAAAAGGCCAGGATCTGGCCAAGTATGCGATAAATGCGAAAGTACGAGCCAGATAAGGGCAAATACCAGACCTAACCCAGACATAACCGGCGTTATCCTCCAAAATATTAATCGCAAAAAGGTTTAGTTGACTGTTTCGGTGTGGTACCGCATTACTACGTGATCCAAACCAGAAATATCCCAGGATCTGGCCAACAATTATGCGAAAAATGCGAAAGTATGTGCCTGGCGATTGCAAATACCAGAACTGACCCAAGCGTAACCAGCGTTATCCTCCAAAATATTAATCGCAACCAGGTTTAATTGACCGTTTCGGTGTGGAACCACATTACTACGGGATCCAAACCTGAGGAAACCCAGGATCTGGCCAACAAGTATGCGAAAAACGCGAAAGTATGAGCCAGATGATTGTAAATACCAGACCTAACCGAGACATAACCGGCGTTATCCTCTAAAATATTAATCGCAACCAGGGTTTGTTTGACTGTTTCGGTGTGGTACCGCATTACTACGTGATGCAAACCAGAAATATCCCAGGATCTGGCCAACAAGTATGCGAAAAATGCGAAAGTATGTGCCTGATGATTGCAAATACCAGAACTAACCCAAACATAACCAGCGTTATCCTCCAAAATATTAATCGCAACCAGGTTTAATTGACAGTTTCGATGTGGGACCACATTACGAAGGGGTCCAAGCCACAAAACACCCGAGATCTGGCCAACAAGTACATGAAAATTGCGAAAGTATGAGCCAGATGAGGGCAAATACCAGACCTAACCCAGACATAACCGGCGTTATCCTCTAAAATATTATCCGCAACCAGGGTTAATTGACTGTTTCGGTGTGGTACCACATTACTACGTGGTCCAAGCCAGAAAAAGGCCGGGATCTGGCCAGAAAGTATGCGAGAAATGCGAAAGTACGAGCCAGATGATTGCAAATCCCAAACCTAAGAGAGACATAACCGGCGTTATCCTCTAAAATATTATTCGAACCCAGGTTTAATTGACAGTTTCAGTGTGGTACCACATTACTACGTGGTCCATGCCAGAAGGAAGCCAGGATCTGCCCAACAAGTATGCGAAAAACGAGAAAGTATGAGCCAGAAGATTGCAAATACCGGAACTAACCCAGACATAACCAGCGTTATCCTCTAAAATATTATCCGCAACCAGGGTTAATTGACTGTTTCGGTGTGGTACCACATTACTACGTGGTCCAAGCCAGAAAAAGGCCAGGATCTGAACAACAGGTATGCGAAAAATGCGAAAGTATGAACCAGAAGATTGCAAATACCGGAACTAACCCAGACATAACCAGCGTTATCCTCTAAAATATTATTCGCAACCAGGGTTAACTGACTGTTTCGGTGTGGTACCACATTACTACTTGGTCCAAGCCGGAAAAAGGCCAGGATCTGGCCAACAAGTATGTGAAATGTGCGAAAGTACGAGCCAGATGAGGGGATAACCCAGACCTAACCGAGACATAACCGGCGTTATCCTCTAAAATATTAATCGGACCCAGGTTTAATTGACTGTTTCCGTGTGGTACCACATTACTACGTGATCCAAACCAGAAAAAGCCCAGGACCAGGCCAACAAGTATGCGAAAAACTCGAAGGTATGTGCCAGATGATGGCAAATACCAGAACTAACCCAGACATAACCAGCGTTATCCTCTAAAATACTTATCGGAACCAGCTTCTACTGACTGTTTCAGTGTGGTACCACATTACTACGTGATCCACACCAGAAAAAGCCCAGGATCTGGCCAACAAGTATGCGAAAAACGCGAAAGTATGTGCCAGATGATAGCAAATACCAGAACTAACCCAGACATAACCAGCGATATCCCCTAAAATACTAATCGGAACCAGCTTTTATTGACAGTGTGGTACCACATTACTTCGTGGTCCAAACCAGAAAAAGGCCAGGATCTGGCCAAAAAGTATGCGAAAAATGCGAAAGTACGAGCCAGATGATTGCTAATACCAGAAATAAACTCAAACGTAACCAGCGTTATCCTCCAAACTATTAATCGGTACCAGCTTTTATTAACTGTTTCTGTGTGATACCACAGTACTACGTGATCCAAACCAGAAAAAACCCGGGATCTGCCCAACAAGTATGCGAAAAACGAGAAAGAATGAGCCAGATGGTTGCAAATACCAGAACTAACCCAGACATAACCAGCGTTATCCTCCAAAATATTAATCGCAAAAAGGTTTAGTTGACTGTTTCGGTGTGGTACCGCATTACTACGTGATCCAAACCAGAAATATCCCAGGATCTGGCCAACAATTATGCGAAAAATGCGAAAGTATGTGCCTGGCGATTGCAAATACCAGAACTGACCCAAGCGTAACCAGCGTTATCCTCCAAAATATTAATCGCAACCAGGTTTAATTGACCGTTTCGGTGTGGAACCACATTACTACGGGATCCAAACCTGAGGAAACCCAGGATCTGGCCAACAAGTATGCGAAAAACGCGAAAGTATGAGCCAGATGATTGTAAATACCAGACCTAACCGAGACATAACCGGCGTTATCCTCTAAAATATTAATCGCAACCAGGGTTTGTTTGACTGTTTCGGTGTGGTACCGCATTACTACGTGATGCAAACCAGAAATATCCCAGGATCTGGCCAACAAGTATGCGAAAAATGCGAAAGTATGTGCCTGATGATTGCAAATACCAGAACTAACCCAAACATAACCAGCGTTATCCTCCAAAATATTAATCGCAACCAGGTTTAATTGACTGTTTCGATGTGGGACCACATTACGAAGGGGTCCAAGCCACAAAACACCCGAGATCTGGCCAACAAGTACATGAAAATTGCGAAAGTATGAGCCAGATGAGGGCAAATACCAGACCTAACCCAGACATAACCGGCGTTATCCTCTTAAATATTATTCGAAACCAGGTTTAATTGACAGTTTCAGTGTGGTACCACATTACTACGTGGTCCATGCCAGAAGGAAGCCAGGATCTGCCCAACAAGTATGCGAAAAACGAGGAAGTATGAGCCAGAAGATTGCAAATACCGGAACTAACCCAGACTTAACCAGCGTTATCCTCTAAAATATTATCCGCAACCAGGGTTAATTGACTGTTTCGGTGTGGTACCACATTACTACGTGGTCCAAGCCAGAAAAAGGCCAGGATCTGAACAACAGGTATGCGAAAAATGCGAAAGTATGAGCCAGAAGATTGCAAATACCGGAACTAACCCAGACATAACCAGCGTTATCCTCTAAAATATTATTCGCAACCAGGGTTAATTGACTGTTTCGGTGTGGTACCACATTACTACGTGGTCCAAGCCAGAAAAAGGCCGGGATCTGGCCAAAAAGTATGCGAGAAATGCGAAAGTACGAGCCAGATGATTGCTAATACCAGAACTAACACAAACGTAACCAGCGTTATCCTCCAAACTATTAATCGGAACCAGCTTTTATTGTCTGTTTCAGTGTGATACCACATTACTACGTGATCCAAACCAGAAAAAACCCGGGATCTGCCCAACAAGTATGCGAAAAACGCGAAAGTATGAGCCAGAAGATTGCAAATACCGGAACTAACCCAGACATAACCAGCGTTATCCTCTAAAATATTATTCGCAACCAGGGTTAATTGACTGTTTCGGTGTGGTACCACATTACTACGTGGTCCAAGCCAGAAAAAGGCCGGGATCTGGCCAAAAAGTATGCGAGAAATACGAAAGTACGAGCCAGATGATTGCAAATCCCAAACCTAACCGAGACATAACCGGCGTTAACCTCTAAAATATTAATCGCAACCAGGTTTGATTGACTGTTTCGGTGTGGTACCGCATTACTACGTGGTCCAAGCCAGAAAAAGGCCAGGATCTGAACAACAGGTATGCGAAAAATGCGAAAGTACGAGCCAGATGATTGCTAATACCAGAACTAACCCAAACGTAACCAGCGTTATCCTCCAAACTATTAATCGGAACCAGCTTTTATTGACTGTTTCAGTGTGATACCACATTACTACGTGATCCAAACCAGGAAAAACCCGGGATCTGCCCAACAAGTATGCGAAAAACGCGAAAGTACAAGCCAGTTAATTGCAAATACCAGACCTAACCTAGACATAACCGGCGTTATCCTCTAAAATATTAATCGCAACCAGGTATAACTGACTGTTTCGGTGTGGCACCACATTACTACTTGGTCCAAGCCGGAAAAAGGCCAGGATCTGGCCAACAAGTATGCGAAAAGTGCGAAAGTACGAGCCAGATGAGGGGATATCCCAGACCTAACCGAGACATAACCGGCGTTATCCTCTAAAATATTAATCGCTACCGGCTTTAATTGACTGTTTCGGTGTGGTACCGCATTACTACGTGATCCAAACCAGAAAGAGGCCAGGATCTGGCCAACAAGTATGCGAAAAATGCGAAAGTTCGAGCCAGATGAGGGCAAATACCAGACCTAACCAAGACGTAACCGGCGTTATCCTCTAAAATATTAATCGCAAAAAGGTTTAGTTGACTGTTTCGGTGTGGTACCGCATTACTACGTGATCCAAACCAGAAATATCCCAGGATCTGGCCAACAAGTATGCGAAAAATGCGAAAGTATGTGCCTGGCGATTGCAAACACCAGAACAAACCCAAGCATAACCAGCGTTATCCTCCAAAATATTAATCGCAACCGGGTTTAATTGTCTGTTTCGGTGTGGAACCACATTACTACGTGATCCAAACCTGAAGAAACCCAGGATCTGGCCAACAAGTATGCGAAAAATGCGAAAGTACGAGCCAGATGTGTGCAAATACCAGACCTAACCCAGACGTAACCGGCGTTATCCTCCAAAATATTAATCGCAAAAAGGTTTAGTTGACTGTTTCAGTGTGGTACCGCATCACTACGTGATCCAAACCAGAAATATCCCAGGATCTGGCCAACAAGTGTGCGTAATACGCGAAAGTATGAGTCAGATGTGTGCAAATACCAGACCTAACCCAGACGTAACCGGCGTTATCCTTCAAAATAGTAATCGCAACCAGTTTTAATTGACAGTTTCGGTGTGGTACCGCGTTACTACGTGATCCAAACCAGAAAAAAGCCAGGATCTGGCCAACAAGTATGAGAAAAATGCGAAAGTTCGAGCCAGATGAGGGCAAATACCAGACCTAACCCAGACATAACCGGCGTTATCCTCTAAAATATTAATCGGACCCAGGTTTAATTGACTGTTTCAGTGTGGTTCCACTTTACTACGTGCTCCAAGCCAGACAAAGGCCAGGATCTGGCCAACAAGTATGCGAAAAATGCGAAAGTTCGAGCCAGATGAGGGCAAATACCAGACCTAACCGAGACATAACCGGCGGTATCCTCTAAAATATTAATCGCAACCAGGTTTAATTGACTCTCTTAGTGTGGTCCCACATTACTACTTGGTCCAAGCCAGAAAAAGGCCAGGATCTGGCCAAGTATGCGAAAAATGCGGAAGTTCGAGCCAGATGAGGGCAAATACCAGACCTAACCCAGACATAACCGGCGTTATCCTCTAAAATATTAATCGGACCCAGGTTTAATTGACTGTTTCCGTGTGGTACCACATTACTACGTGATCCAAACCAGAAAAAGCCCAGGACCAGGCCAACAAGTATGCGAAAAACTCGAAGGTATGTGCCAGATGATGGCAAATACCAGAACTAACACAGACATAACCAGCGTTATCCTCTAAAATACTTATCGGAACCAGCTTCTACTGACTGTTTCAGTGTGGTACCACATTACTACGTGATCCACACCAGAAAAAGCCCAGGATCTGGCCAACAAGTATGCGAAAAACGCGAAAGTATGTGCCAGATGATAGCAAATACCAGAACTAACCCAGACATAACCAGCGATATCCTCTAAAATACTAATCGAAACCAGCTTTTATTGACAGTGTGGTACCACATTACTTCGTGGTCCAAACCAGAAAAAGGCCAGGATCTGGCCAAAAAGTATGCGAAAAATGCGAAAGTACGAGCCAGATGATTGCTAATACCAGAACTAACTCAAACGTAACCAGCGTTATCCTCCAAACTATTAATCGGAACCAGCTTTTATTAACTGCTTCTGTGTGATACCACAGTACTACGTGATCCAAACCAGAAAAAACCCGGGATCTGCCCAACAAGTATGCGAAAAACGAGAAAGAATGAGCCAGATGGTTGCAAATACCAGAACTAACCCAGACATAAACAGCGTTATCCTCCAAAATATTAATCGCAAAAAGGTTTAGTTGACTGTTTCGGTGTGGTACCGCATTACTACGTGATACAAACCAGAAAAAGGCCAGGATCTGGCCAACAAGTATGCGGAAAATGCGAAAGTACGAACCAGATGAGGTCAAATACCAGACCTAAGCCAGACATAACCGGCGTTATCTTCTAAAATATTAATCGGACCCAGGTTTAATTGACTGTTTCAGTGTGGTACCGCGTTACTACGTGACCCAAACCAGAAAAAAGCCAGGATCTGGCCAACAAGTATGCGAAAAATGCGAAAGTACGAGCCAGATAAGGGCAAATACCAGACCTAACCCAGACATAACCGGCGTTATCCTCTAAAATATTAATCGGACACAGGTTTAATTGACTGTTTCAGTGTGGTACCGCGTTACTACGTGACCCAAACCAGAAAAAAGCCAGGATCTGGCCAACAAGTATGCGAAAAATGCGAAAGTACGAGCCAGATGAGGTCAAATACCAGACCTAACCCAGACATAACCGGCGTTATCTTCTAAAATATTAATCGGACCCAGGTTTAATTGACTGTTTCAGTGTGGTACCACTTTACTACGTGCTCCAAGCCAGACAAAGGCCAGGATCTGGCCAACAAGTATGCGAAAAATGCGAAAGTTCGAGCCAGATGAGGGCAAATACCAGACCTAACCGAGACATAACCGGCGGTATCCTCTAAAATATTAATCGCAACCAGGTTTAATTGACTCTTTTAGTGTGGTCCCACATGACTACTTGGTCCAAGCCAGAAAAAGGCCAGGATCTGGCCAAGTATGCGATAAATGCGAAAGTACGAGCCAGATAAGGGCAAATACCAGACCTAACCCAGACATAACCGGCGTTATCCTCCAAAATATTAATCGCAAAAAGGTTTAGTTGACTGTTTCGGTGTGGTACCGCATTACTACGTGATCCAAACCAGAAATATCCCAGGATCTGGCCAACAATTATGCGAAAAATGCGAAAGTATGTGCCTGGCGATTGCAAATACCAGAACTGACCCAAGCGTAACCAGCGTTATCCTCCAAAATATTAATCGCAACCAGGTTTAATTGACCGTTTCGGTGTGGAACCACATTACTACGGGATCCAAACCTGAGGAAACCCAGGATCTGGCCAACAAGTATGCGAAAAACGCGAAAGTATGAGCCAGATGATTGTAAATACCAGACCTAACCGAGACATAACCGGCGTTATCCTCTAAAATATTAATCGGAACCAGGGTTTGTTTGACTGTTTCGGTGTGGTACCGCATTACTACGTGATGCAAACCAGAAATATCCCAGGATCTGGCCAACAAGTATGCGAAAAATGCGAAAGTATGTGCCTGATGATTGCAAATACCAGAACTAACCCAAACATAACCAGCGTTATCCTCCAAAATATTAATCGCAACCAGGTTTAATTGACTGTTTCGATGTGGGACCACATTACGAAGGGGTCCAAGCCAGAAGGAAGCCAGGATCTGCCCAACAAGTATGCAAAAAACGCGAAAGTACGAGCCAGATGATTGCTAATACCAGAACTAACACAAACGTAACCAGCGTTATCCTCCAAACTATTAATCGGAACCAGCTTTTATTGTCTGTTTCAGTGTGATACCACATTACTACGTGATCCAAACCAGAAAAAACCCGGGATCTGCCCAACAAGTATGCGAAAAACGCGAAAGTATGAGCCAGAAGATTGCAAATACCGGAACTAACCCAGACATAACCAGCGTTATCCTCTAAAATATTATTCACAACCAGGGTTAATTGACTGTTTCGGTGTGGTACCACATTACTACGTGGTCCAAGCCAGAAAAAGGACGGGATCTGGCCAAAAAGTATGCGAGAAATGCGAAAGTACGAGCCAGATGATTGCAAATCCCAAACCTAACCGAGACATAACCGGCGTTAACCTCTAAAATATTAATCGCAACCAGGTTTGATTGACTGTTTCGGTGTGGTACCGCATTACTACGTGGTCCAAGCCAGAAAAAGGCCAGGATCTGAACAACAGGTATGCGAAAAATGCGAAAGTTCGAGCCAGATGATTGCTAATACCAGAACTAACCCAAACGTAACCAGCGTTATCCTCCAAACTATTAATCGGAACCAGCTTTTATTGACTGTTTCAGTGTGATACCACATTACTACGTGATCCAAACCAGGAAAAACCCGGGATCTGCCCAACAAGTATGCGAAAAACGCGAAAGTACAAGCCAGTTAATTGCAAATACCAGACCTAACCTAGACATAACCGGCGTTATCCTCTAAAATATTAATCGCAACCAGGTATAACTGACTGTTTCGGTGTGGCACCACATTACTACTTGGTCCAAGCCGGAAAAAGGCCAGGATCTGGCCAACAAGTATGCGAAAAGTGCGAAAGTACGAGCCAGATGAGGGGATATCCCAGACCTAACCGAGACATAACCGGCGTTATCCTCTAAAATATTAATCGCTACCGGCTTTAATTGACTGTTTCGGTGTGGTACCGCATTACTACGTGATCCAAACCAGAAAGAGGCCAGGATCTGGCTAACAAGTATGCGAAAAATGCGAAAGTTCGAGCCAGATGAGGGCAAATACCAGACCTAACCAAGACGTAACCGGCGTTATCCTCTAAAATATTAATCGCAAAAAGGTTTAGTTGACTGTTTCGGTGTGGTACCGCATTACTACGTGATCCAAACCAGAAATATCCCAGGATCTGGCCAACAAGTATGCGAAAAATGCGAAAGTATGTGCCTGGCGATTGCAAACACCAGAACAAACCCAAGCATAACCAGCGTTATCCTCCAAAATATTAATCGCAACCGGGTTTAATTGTCTGTTTCGGTGTGGAACCACATTACTACGTGATCCAAACCTGAAGAAACCCAGGATCTGGCCAACAAGTATGCGAAAAATGCGAAAGTACGAGCCAGATGTGTGCAAATACCAGACCTAACCCAGACGTAACCGGCGTTATCCTCCAAAATATTAATCGCAAAACGGTTTAGTTGACTGTTTCAGTGTGGTACCGCATCACTACGTGATCCAAACCAGAAATATCCCAGGATCTGGCCAACAAGTGTGCGTAATACGCGAAAGTAAGAGCCAGATGTGTGCAAATACCAGACCTAACCCAGACGTAACCGGCGTTATCCTTCAAAATAGTAATCGCAACCAGTTTTAATTGACAGTTTCGGTGTGGTACCGCGTTACTACGTGATCCAAACCAGAAAAAAGCCAGGATCTGGCCAACAAGTATGCGAAAAATGCGAAAGTACGAGCCAGATAAGGGCAAATACCAGACCTAACCCAGACATAACCGGCGTTATCCTCTAAAATATTAATCGGACACAGGTTTAATTGACTGTTTCAGTGTGGTACCGCGTTACTACGTGACCCAAACCAGAAAAAAGCCAGGATCTGGCCAACAAGTATGCGAAAAATGCGAAAGTACGAGCCAGATGAGGGCAAATACCAGACCTAACCCAGACATAACCGGCGTTATCTTCTAAAATATTAATCGGACCCAGGTTTAATTGACTGTTTCAGTGTGGTACCACTTTACTACGTGCTCCAAGCCAGACAAAGGCCAGGATCTGGCCAACAAGTATGCGAAAAATGCGAAAGTTCGAGCCAGATGAGTGCAAATACCAGACCTAACCGAGACATAACCGGCGGTATCCTCTAAAATATTAATCGCAACCAGGTTTAGTTGACTCTTTTAGTGTGGTCCCACATTACTACTTGGTCCAAGCCAGAAAAAGGCCAGGATCTGGCCATGTATGCGATAAATGCGAAAGTTCGAGCCAGATGAGGGCAAATACCAGACCTAACCCAGACATAACCGGCGTTATCCTCTAAAATATTAATCGGACCCAGGTTTAATTGACTGTTTCAGTGTGGTTCCACTTTACTACGTGCTCCAAGCCAGACAAAGGCCAGGATCTGGCCAACAAGTATGCGAAAAATGCGAAAGTTCGAGCCAGATGAGGGCAAATACCAGACCTAACCGAGACATAACCGGCGGTATCCTCTAAAATATTAATCGCAACCAGGTTTAATTGACTCTCTTAGTGTGGTCCCACATTACTACTTGGTCCAAGCCAGAAAAAGGCCAGGATCTGGCCAAGTATGCGAAAAATGCGGAAGTTCGAGCCAGATGAGGGCAAATACCAGACCTAACCCAGACATAACCGGCGTTATCCTCTAAAATATTAATCGGACCCAGGTTTAATTGACTGTTTCCGTGTGGTACCACATTACTACGTGATCCAAACCAGAAAAAGCCCAGGACCAGGCCAACAAGTATGCGAAAAACTCGAAGGTATGTGCCAGATGATGGCAAATACCAGAACTAACACAGACATAACCAGCGTTATCCTCTAAAATACTTATCGGAACCAGCTTCTACTGACTGTTTCAGTGTGGTACCACATTACTTCGTGGTCCAAACCAGAAAAAGGCCAGGATCTGGCCAAAAAGTATGCGAAAAATGCGAAAGTACGAGCCAGATGATTGCTAATACCAGAACTAACTCAAACGTAACCAGCGTTATCCTCCAAACTATTAATCGGAACCAGCTTTTATTAACTGTTTCTGTGTGATACCACAGTACTACGTGATCCAAACCAGAAAAAACCCGGGATCTGCCCAACAAGTATGCGAAAAACGAGAAAGAATGAGCCAGATGGTTGCAAATACCAGAACTAACCCAGACATAAACAGCGTTATCCTCCAAAATATTAATCGCAAAAAGGTTTAGTTGACTGTTTCGGTGTGGTACCGCATTACTACGTGATCCAAACCAGAAATATCCCAGGATCTGGCCAACGATTATGCGAAAAATGCGAAAGTATGTGCCTGGCGATTGCAAATACCAGAACTGACCCAAGCGTAACCAGCGTTATCCTCCAAAATATTAATCGCAACCAGGTTTAATTGACCGTTTCGGTGTGGAACCACATTACTACGGGATCCAAATCTGAAGAAACCCAGGATCTGGCCAACAAGTATGCGAAAAATGCGAAAGTTCGAGCCAGATGAGGGCAAATACCAGACCTAACCAAGACGTAACCGGCGTTATCGTCTAAAATATTAATCGCAAAAAGGTTTAGTTGACTGTTTCAGTGTGGTACCGCATTACTACGTGATCCAAACCAGAAATATCCCAGGATCTGGCCAACAAGTGTGCGTAATACGCGAAAGTATGAGCCAGATGATTGCAAATACCAGAACTAACACAGACATAACCAGCGTTATCCTCTAAAATACAAATCGGAACCAGCTTTAATTGACTGTTTCGGTGTGGAACCACATTACTAAGGGATCCAAACCTGAAGAAACCCAGGATCTGGCCAACAAGTATGCGAAAAATGCGAAAGTACGAGCCAGATATGTGCAAATACCAGACCTAACCCAGACGTAACCGGCGTTATCCTCCAAAATAGTAATCGCAACCAGGTTTAATTGACAGTTTCGGTGTGGTACCGCGTTACTACGTGATCGAAACCAGAAAAAAGCCAGGATCTGGCCAACAACTATGCGAAAAATGCGAAAGTACGAGCCAGATGTGTGCCAATACCAGACCTAACCCAGACGTAACCGGCGTTATCCTTCAAAATAGTAATCGCAACCAGTTTTAATTGACAGTTTCGGTGTGGTACCGCGTTACTACGTGATTCAAACCAGAAAAAAGCCAGGATCTGGCCAACAAGTATGCGAAAAATGCGAAAGTACGAGCCAGATAAGGGCAAATACCAGACCTAACCCAGACATAACCGGCGTTATCTTCTAAAATATTAATCGGACCCAGGTTTAATTGACTGTTTCAGTGTGGTACCACTTTACTACGTGCTCCAAGCCAGACAAAGGCCAGGATCTGGCCAACAAGTATGCGAAAAATGCGAAAGTTCGAGCCAGATGAGGGCAAATACCAGACCTAACCGAGACATAACCGGCGGTATCCTCTAAAATATTAATCGCAACCAGGTTTAATTGACTCTTTTAGTGTGGCCCCACATTACTACTTGGTCCAAGCCAGAAAAAGGCCAGGATCTGGCCAAGTATGCGAAAAATGCGAAAGTTCGAGCCAGATGAGGGCAAATACCAGACCTAACCCAGACATAACCGGCGTTATCCTCTAAAATATTAATCGGACCCAGGTTTAATTGACTGTTTCCGTGTGGTACCACATTACTACGTGATCCAAACCAGAAAAAGCCCAGGACCAGGCCAACAAGTATGCGAAAAACTCGAAGGTATGTGCCAGATGATGGCAAATACCAGAACTAACCCAGACATAACCAGCGTTATCCTCTAAAATACTTATCGGAACCAGCTTCTACTGACTGTTTCAGTGTGGTACCACATTACTACGTGATCCACACCAGAAAAAGCCCAGGATCTGGCCAACAAGTATGCGAAAAACGCGAAAGTATGTGCCAGATGATAGCAAATACCAGAACTAACCCAGACATAACCAGGGATATCCTCTAAAATACAAATCGGAACCAGCTTTTATTGACAGTGTGGTACCACATTACTTCGTGGTCCAAACCAGAAAAAGGCCAGGATCTGGTCAAAAAGTATGCGAAAAATGCGAAAGTACGAGCCAGATGATTGCTAATACCAGAACTAACCGAGACATAACCGGCGTTATCCTCTAAAATATTAATCGCAACCAAGTTTTGTTTGACTATTTCGGTGTGGTACCGCATTACTACGTGATGCAAACCAGAAATATCCCAGGATCTGGCCAACAAGTATGCGAAAAATGCGAAAGTATGTGCCTGATGATTGCAAATACCAGAACTAACACAAACATAACCAGCGTTATCCTCCAAAATATTAATCGCAACCAGGTTTAATTGACTGTTTCGATGTGGAACCACATTACGACGGGATCCAAGTCACAAAACACCCGAGATCTGGCCAACAAGTACACGAAAATTGCGTAAGTATGAGCCGGATGATTGCAAATACCAGAACTAACCCAGACATAACCAGCGTTATCCTCTAAAATATTAATCGCAACCATGTTTAATTGACTGTTTCGGTGTGGTACCGCATTACTACGTGATCCAAACCAGAAAAAGGCCAGGATCTGGCCAACAAGTAAGCGAAAAATGCGAAAGTACGAGCCATATGAGGGCAAATACCAGACGTAACCCAGACATAACCGGCGTTATCCTCTAAAATATTAATCGGAACCAGGTGTAATTGACTGTTTCAGTGTGGTACCACATTACTACGTGATCCAAGCCAGAAAAAGGCCAGGATCTGGCCAACAAGTATGCGAAAAATGCGAATGTACGAGCCAGATGAGGGCAAATCCCAGACCTAACCGAGACATAACCTTCGTTATCCTCTAAAATATTAATCGCAACCAGGATTAATTGACTGTTTCGGTGTGGTATCACATTGCTACGTGGTCCAAACCAGAAAAAAGCCAGGATCCGGCCAACAAGAATGCGAAAATTGCGTAAGTATGAGCCGGATGATTGCAAATACCGGAACTAACCCAAACATAACCAGCGTTATCCTCCAAAATATTAGTCGCAACCAGGTTTAATTGACTGTTTCGATGTGGTACCGCATTACTACGTGATGCAAACCAGAAATATCCCAGGATCTGGCCAACAAGTATGCGAAAAATGCGAAAGTATGTGCCTGATGATTGCATATACCGGAACCAACCCAAACATAACCAGCGTTATCCTCCAAAATATTAATCGCAACCAGGTTTAATTGACTGCTTCGATGCGGAACCACATTACGACGGGATCCAAGCCACAAAACACCCGAGATCTGGCCAACAAGTACACGAAAATTGCGGAAGTATGAGCCGGATGATTGCAAATACCAGATCTAACCCAGACATAACCAGCGTTATCCTCTAAAATATTAATAGGAACCAGGTTTAATTGACT
Organism: Colletes latitarsis; assembly: GCF_051014445.1. Taxonomy (NCBI): domain Eukaryota; kingdom Metazoa; phylum Arthropoda; class Insecta; order Hymenoptera; family Colletidae; genus Colletes; species Colletes latitarsis. Next base: position 19,868,928 of record NC_135136.1, read on the forward strand.
GTTTCGGTATGGTATCACATTACTACGTGGTCCAAACCAGAAAAAAGCCAGGATCCGGCCAACAAGAATGCGAAAAATGCGAAAGTACGAGCCAGATGTGGACAAATCCCAGAACTACCCGAGACATAACCGGCGTTATCCTCTAAAATATTAATCGCAACCAGGTTTAATTGACTGTTTCAGTGTTGTACCACATTACTACGTGATCCAAACCAGAAAAAGGCCAGGATCTGGCCTACAAGTATGCGAAAAATGCGAAAGTACGAGCCAGATGAGGGCAAATACCAGACCTAACCTAGACATAACCGGCGTTATCCTATAAAATATTAATCGGAACCAGGTTTAATTGACTGTTTCAGTGTGGTACCACATTACTAAGTTATCCAAACCAGAAAAAGGCCAGGATCTGGCCAACAAGTATGCGAAAAATGCGAAAGTTCGCGCCAGATGAGGGCAAATACCAGACCTAACCAAGACGTAGCCGGCGTTATCCTCTAAAATATTAATCGTAAAAAGGTTTAGTTGACTGTTTCGGTGTGGTACCGCATACTACGTGATCCAAACCAGAAATATCCCAGGATCTGGCCAACAAGTATGCGAAAAATGCGAAAGTATGTGCCTGGCGATTGCAAATACCAGAACTAATCCAAGCATAACCAGCGTTATCCTCCAAAATATTAATCGCAACCAGGTTTAATTGACCGTTTCGGTGTGGTACCACAATACTGCGTGGTCCAAGCCAGAAAAAAGCCAGCATCTGGCCAGAAAGTATGCGAGAAATGCGAAAGTACGATCCAGATGATTGCAAATCCCAAACCTAACCGAGACATAACCGGCGTTAACCTCTAAAATATTAATCGCAACCAGGTTTGATTGACTGTTTCAGTGTGGTACCACAGTGGTACGGGATCCAAACCAGAAAAAACTCAGGATCTGGACAACAAGTATGCGAGAAACGCGAAAGTACGAGCCAGATGAGGGCAAATACCAGACCTAACCCAGACATAACCTGCGTTATCCTCTAAAATAATAATCGGAACCAGGTTTAATTGACTGTTTCAGTGCGGTACCACATTACTGCCATGTCAAAGCCAGAAAAAGGCCAGTATCTGGCCAACAAGTATGCGAAAAACGCGAAAGTATGAGCCAGAAGATTGCAAATACCGGAACTAACCCAGACATAACCAGCGTTATCCTCTAAAATATTATTCGCAACCAGGGTTAATTGACTGTTTCGGTGTGGTACCACATTACTACGTGGTCCAAACCAGAAAAAGGCCAGGATCTGGCCAACAAGTATGCGAAAAATGCGAAAGTTCGAGCCAGATGAGGGCAAATACCAGACCTAACCAAGACGTAACCGGCGTTATCCTCTAAAATATTAATCGCAAAAAGGTTTAGTGGACTGTTTCGGTGTGGTACCGCATTACTACGTGATCCAAACCAGAAATATCCCAGGATCTGGCCAACGAGAATGCGATAAATGCGAAAGTATGTGCCTGGCGATTGCAAATACCAGAACTAGCCCAAGCATAACCAGCATTATCCTCCAAAATATTAATCGCAACCAGGTTTAATTGTCTGTTTCGGTGTGAAACCACATTACTACGTGATCCAAACCAGAAAAAACCCAGGATCTGCCCAACAAGTATGCGAAAAACGATAAAGAATGAGCCAGATGATTGCAAATACCAGAACTAACCCAGACATAACCAGCGTTATCCTCCAAAATAATAATCGCAAAAAGGTTTAGTTGACTGTTTCGGTGTGGTACCGCATTACTACCTGATCCAAACGAGAACTATCCCAGGATCTGGCCAACAAGTATGCGAAAAATGCGAAAGTATGTGCCTGGCGATTGCAAATACCAGACCTAACCGAGACATTACCGGCGTTATCCTCTAAAATATTAATCGCAACCAGGTTTTGTTTGACTGTTTCGGTGTGGTACCGCATTACTACGTGATGCAAACCAGAAATATCCCAGGATCTGGCCAACAAGTATGCGAAAAATGCGAAAGTATGTGCCTGATGATTGCATATACCGGAACCAACCCAAACATAACCAGCGTTATCCTCCAAAATATTAATCGCAACCAGGTTTAATTGACTGTTTCGATGCGGAACCACATTACGACGGGATCCAAGCCACAAAACACCCGAGATCTGGCCAACAAGTACACGAAAATTGCGAAAGTATGAGCCGGATGATTGCAAATACCAGAACTAACCCAGACATAACCGGCGTTATCCTCTAAAATATTAATCGGAACCAGGTTTAATTGACTGTTTCAGTGTGGTACCACATTACTACGTGATCCAAACCAGAAAAAGGCCAGGATCTGGCCAACAAGTATGCGAAAAATGCGAAACTACGAGCCAGAGGGAAAATACCAGACCTAACCTAGACATAACCGGCGTTATCCTATAAAATATTAATCGGAACCAGGTTTAATTGACTGTTTCAGTGTGGTACCGCATTACTACGTGATCCAAACCAGAAAAAGGCCAGGATCTGGCCAAAAAGTAAGCGAAAAATGCGAAAGTACGAGCCATATGAGGGCAAATCCCAGACCTAACCATGACATAACCTTCGTTATCCACTAAAATATTAATCGCAAACAGGATTAATTGACTGTTTCGGTGTGGTATCACATTACTACGTGGTCCAAACCAGAAAAAAGCCAGGATCCGGCCAACAAGAATGCGAAAAATGCGAAAGTACGAGCCAGATGCGGACAAATCCTAGAACTACCCGAGACATAACCGGCGTTATCCTCTAAAATATTAATCGCAACCAGGTTTAATTGACTGTTTCAGTGTGGTACCACATTACTACCTGATCCAAACCAGAAAACGGCCAGGATCTGGCCAAGAAGTATGCGAAAGATGCGAAAGTACGAGCCAGATGAGGGCAAATACCAGACCTAACCTAGACATAACCGGCGTTATCCTATAAAATATTAATCGGGACCAGGTTTAATTGACTGTTTCAGTGTGGTACCACATTACTACGTGATCCAAACCAGAAAAAGGCCAGGATCTGGCCAACAAGTATGCGAAAAATGCGAAAGTTCGAGCCAGATGAGGGCAAATACCAGACCTAACCAAGACGTAACCGGCGTTATCCTCTAAAATATTAATCGCAGAAAGGTTTAGTTGACTGTTTCGGTGTGGTACCGCATTACTACGTGATCCAAACCAGAAATATCCCAGGATCTGGCCAACAAGTATGCGAAAAATGCGAAAGTATGTGCCTGATGATTGCAAATACCAGAACTAACCCAAACATAACCAGCGCTATCCTCCAAGATATTAATCGCAACCAGGTTTAATTGACTGTTTCGATGTGGAACCACATTACGACGGGATCCAAGCCACAAAACACCCGAGATCTGGCCAACAAGTACACGAAAATTGCGAAAGTATGAGCCGGATGATTGCAAATACCAGACCTAACCCAGACATAACCGGCGTTATCCTCTAAAATATTAATCGCAACCAGGTTTAATTGACTGCTTCGGTGTGGTACCGCATTACTACGTGATCCAAAACAGAGAAAGGCCAGGATCTGGCCATCAAGTAAGCGAAAAACACGAAAGTATGTGCCAGATGATAGCAAATACCAGAACTAACCCGGACATAACCAGCGTTATCCTCTAAAATACTAATCGGAACCAGCTTTAATTGACTGTTTCAGTGTGGTACCACATTGGTACGGGATCCAGACCAGAAAAAACTCAGGATCTGGACAACAAGTATGCGAGAAACGCGAAAGTACGAGCCAGATGAGGGCAAATCACAGACCTAACCCAGACATAACCGGCGTTATCCTCTAAAATATTAATCGCAACCAGGTTTAATTGACTGCTTCGGTGTGGTACCGCATTACTACGTGATCCAAAACAGAGAAAGGCCTGGATCTGGCCAACAAGTGTGCGAAATACGCGAAAGTATGAGCCAGATGATTGCAAATACCAGAACTAACACCGACATAACCAGCGTTATCCTCTAAAATACAAATCGGAACCAGGTTTAAATGACTGTTTCAGTGTGGTACCACATTACTACGTGGTCCAAGCCAGAAAAATCCCAGGATCTGGCCAACAAGTATGCGAAAAACACGAAAGTATGTGCCAGATGATAGCAAATACCAGAACTAACCCGGACATAACCAGCGTTATCCTCTAAAATACTAATCGGAACCAGCTTTCATTGACAGTGTGGTACCACATTACTACGGGATCCAAGCCAGAAAAAGCCGAGGATCTGCCCAACATGTATCCGAAAATCGCGAAAGTATGAGCCAGATGATTGCAATTACCAGAACTAACCCAGACATAACCAGCGTTATCCTCTAAAATACTAATCGGAACCAGCTTTTATTGACAGTGTGGTACCACATTACTACGTGGTCCAAGCCAGAAAAAGCCCAGGATCTGCCCAACAAGTATGCGAAAAGCGCGAAGGTATGAGCCAGATGATAGCAAATACCAGAACTAACCCAGACATAACCAGCGTTATCCTCTAAAATACTTATCGGAACCAGCTTCTATTGACAGTCTCAGTGTGGTACCACATTACTACGTGATCCAAACCAGTTAAAGCCCAGGATCTGGCCAACAAGTATGCGAAAAACGCGAAAGTATGTGCCAGATGATAGCAAATACCAGAACTAACCCAGACATAACCAGCGTTATCCTCTAAAATACTTATCGGAACCAGCTTCTGTTGACTGTTTCAGTGTGGTACCGCATTACTACGGGATCCAAACCAGAAAAAACTCAGGATCTGGCCAACAAGTATGCGAAATACGCGAAAGTATGAGCCAGATGATGGCAAATTCCAGACCTAACTCAGACATAACCGGCGTTATCCTCTAAAATATTAATCGCAACCAGGTTTAGTTGACTGTTTCGGTGTGGTACCGCATTAATACGTGGTCCAAACCAGAAAAATCCCAGGATCTGGCAAACAACTATGCGAAAAACGCGAAAGTACGAGCCAGATGAGGGCATATACCAGACCTAACACAGACATAACCGGCGATATCCTCTAAAATATTAATCGCGAACATGTTTAATTGACTGCTTCAGTGTGGTACCACATTACTACGTGATCCAAACCAAAAAATCCCAGGATCTGGCCAACAAGTGTGCGAAATACGCGAAAGTATGTGCCAGATGATAGCAAATACCAGAACTAACCCAGACATAACCAGCGTTATCCTCTAAAATACTTATCGGAACCAGCTTCTATTGACTGTTTCAGTGTGGTACCACATTACTACGGGATCCAAGCCGGAAAAAGGCCAGGACCTGGCCAACAAGTTTGCGAAAAATGCGAAAGAACGAGCCAGGTGATTGCTAATACCAGAACTAACCCAAACGTAACCAGCGTTATCCTCCAAACTATTAATCGGAATCAGCTTTTATTGACTGTTTCAGTGTGGTACCACATTACTGTCATGTCAAAGCCAGAAAAAGGCCAGGATCTGGCCAACAAGTATGCGAAAGACGCGAAAGTATGAGCCAGATGATTGGAAATATTAGAACTAACCCAGTCATAACCAGCGTTATCCTCTAAAATATTATTCGCAACCAAGTTTAATTGACTGTTTCGGTGTGGTACCACATTACTACGTGGTCCAAGCCAGAAAAAGGCCAGGATCTGGCCAAAAAGTATGCGAAAAATGCGAAAGAACGAGCCAGATGATTGCAAATCCCAGACCTAACCGAGACATATACGGCGTTATCCTCTAAAATATTAATCGCAACCAGGTTTTAATGACTGTTTCGGTGTGGTACCGCATTACTACGTGGTCCAAGCCAGATGAAGGCCCGGATATGAACAAGTATGCGAAAAATGCGAAAGTACGAGCCAGATGATTGCTAATACCAGAACTAACCCAAACGTAACCAGAGTTATCCGGCAAACTATTAATCGGAACCAGCTTTTATTGACTGTTTCAGTGTGGTACCACAGTACTACGTGATCCAAACCAGAAAAAACCCAGGATCTGCCCAACAAGTATGCGAAAAACGCGAAGGTATGAGCCAGATGATTGCAAATACCAGGACTAACCCAGACATAACCAGCGTTATCCTCTAAAATACTAATCGGAACCAGCTTTTATAGACAGTGTGGTACCACACTACTACGTGATCCAAGCCAGAAAAAGCCGAGGATCTGGCCAACAAGTATGCGAAAAGTGCGAAAGTACGAGCCAGATTAGGGCAAATCCCAGACCTAAACGAGACATAACCGCCGTTATCCTCTAAAATATTAATCGCAACCAGCTTTAATTGACTGTTTCGGTGTGGTACCGCATTACTACGTGATCCAATCCAGAAAAAGGCCTGGATCTGGCCAACAAGTATGCGAAAAATGCGAAAGTATGTGCCTGATGATTGCAAATACCAGTACTAACCCAAACGTAACCTTCGTTATCCTCCAAACTATTAATCGGAACCAGCTTTTATTGACTGTTTCAGTGTGGTACCACATTTCTACGTTATCCAAACCAGAAAAAACCCAGGATCTGCCCAAGAAGTATGCGAAAAACGCGAAAGTACGAGCCAGATGAGGGCAAATCCCAGACCTAGCCAAGACGTAAGCGGCGTTATCCTCTAAAATTTTAATCGCAACCAGGTTTAGTTGACTGTTCCGGTGTGGTACCGCATTAATACGTGATCAAAACCAGAAATATCCCAGGATGTGGCCAACAAGTATGCGAAAAATGCGAAAGTATGTGCCTGATGATTGCAAATACCAGTACTAACCCAAACGTAACCTTCGTTATCCTCCAAACTATTAATCGGAACCAGCTTTTATTGACTGTTTCAGTGTGGTACCACATTACTACGTTATCCAAACCAGAAAAAACCCAGGATCTGCCCAAGAAGTATGCGAAAAACGCGAAAGTACGAGCCAGATGAGGGCAAATACCAGACCTAACTCAGACATAACCGGCGATATCCTCAAAAATATTTGTCGCGAACATGTTTAATTGACTGCTTCAGTGTGGTACAACATTACTACGTGATCCAAACCAGAAAAATCCCAGGATCTGGCCAACAAGTGTGCGAAAAACGCGAAAGTACGAGCCAGATGATGGCAAATCCCAGACCTAATCTAGACATAACCAGCGTTATCCCCTAAAATACTATACGGAACCAGCTTCTATTGACTGTTCGAGTGCGGTACCACATTAGCACGTGATCCAAACCAGAAAAAGCCTAGGATCTGGCCAACAGGTATGCGAAAAATACGAAAGCACGAGCCAGATGATTGCAAATACCAGAACTAACCCAGGCATAACCAGCGTTATCATCTAAAATACTAAGCGGAACCAGCTTCTATTGACTGTTTCAGTGTGGTACCACATTACTACGTGATTCAAACCAGAAAAAGGCCAGGATCTGGCCAACAAGTATGCGAAAAACGCGAAAGTACGAGCCAGATGAGGGCAAATCCCAGACCTAACCGAGACATAACCAGCGTTATCCCCTCAAATACTTATCGGAACCAGCTTCCATTGACAGTTTCAGTGTGGTACCACATTACTACGTGATCCAAACCAGAAAAATCCCAGGATCTGGCCAACAACTATGCGAAAAACGCTAAAGTATGCGCCAGATGATTGCAAATACCAGAACTAACACAGACAAAACCAGCGTTATCCTCGAAAATACTAATCGGAACCAGCTTTAATTGACTGTTTCAGTGTGGTACCACATTGGTACGGGATCCAAACCAGAAAAAACTCAGGATCTGGCCAACAAGTATGTCAAAAACGCGAAAGTACGAGCCAGATGAGGGCAAATCCCAGACCTATCCCAGACATAACCGGCGTTATCCTCCAAAATAGTAATCGCAACCAAGTTTAATTGACTGTTTCGGTGTGGTACCACATTACTACGTGGTCCAAGCCAGAAAAAGGCCAAGATCTGGCCAACAAGTATGCGAAAAATGCGAAAGTACGAGCCAGATGATTGCAAATACCAGGACTAACCCAGACATAACCACCGTTATCCTCTAAAATACTAATCGGAACGAGTTTTTATTGACAGTGTGGTACCACATTATTATGTCATCCAAGCCAGAAAAAGCCCAGGATCTGGCCAACAAGTATGCGAAAAGTCCGAAAGTATGTGCCTGATGACTGCAAATATCAGAACTAGCCTAGACATAACCGGCGTTGTCCTCAAAAATATTAATCGCAACCAGGTTTAATTGACTGTTTCGGTGTGGTACCGCATTACTACGTGATCCAAACCAGAAAATGGCTAGGATCCGGCCAACAAGTATGCGAATAATGCGAAAGTACGAGCCAGATGAGGGCAAATACCAGACGTAACCCAGGCATAACCGGCGTTATCCTCTAAAATATTAATCGCAACCTGGTTTAATTGACTGTTTCAGTGTGGTACCACATTACTACGTTGTCAAAGACAGAAAAAGGCCAGGATCTGGCCAACAAGTCTGCGAACAATGCGAAGGTACGAGCCAGATGAGGGCATATCCCAGACCTAACCGAGACATAACCGGCGTTATCCTCTAAAATATTAATCGGAACCAGGTTTAATTGACTGTATCGGTGTGGTACCGCGTTACTACGTGACCCTAACCAGAAAAAGGCCAGGATCTGGCCAACAAGTATGCGAAAAATGCGAAAGTTTGAGCCAGATGAGGGCAAATACCAGGACTAACCCAGACATAACCACCGTTATCCCCTAAAATACTAATCGGAACGAGTTTTTATTGACAGTGTGGTACCACATTATTACGTGATCCAAGCCAGAAAAAGCCCAGGATCTGGCCAACAAGTATGCGAAAAGTCCGAAAGTACGAGCCAGATGAGGGCAAATCCCAGAACTAAGCGAGACATAACCGACGTTATCCTCTAAAATATTAATCGCAACCAGCTTTAATTGACTGTTTCGGTGTGGTACCGCATTACTACGTGATCCAAACCAGAAAAAGGCCAGGATCTGGCCAACAAGTATGCGAAAAACGCGAAAGTACGAGCCAGATGATGGCAAATCCTAGACCTAACCGAGACATAACCGGCATTATCCTCTAAAATATTGATCGCAACCAGGTTTTATTGACTGTTTCAGTGTGGACCCACATTACTACTTGGTCCAAGCCAGAAAGAGGCCAGGATCTGGCCAACAAGTATGCGAAAAATGCGAAAGTATGAGCCTGATGATTGCAAATACCAGAACTAACCCAGGCATAACCAGCGTTATCCTCTAAAATACTAAGCGGAACCAGCTTCTATTGACTGTTTCAGTGTGGTACCACATTACTACGTGATCCAAACCAGAAAAAGGCCAGGATCTGGTCAACCAGCATGCGAAAAACGCGAAAGTATGAGCCAGATGATTGCAAATGTCAGAACTAACACAGACATAACCAGCGTTATCCTCTAAAATACTAATCGGAACCACCTATTATTTACTATCTCACTGTGGTACCACATTACTACGTGATGCAAACCAGAAATATCCCAGGATCTGGCCAACAAGTATGCGAAAAATGCGAAAGTATGTGCCTGATGATTGCAAATATCAGAACTAGCCTAGACATAACCGGCGTTATCCTCAAAAATATTAATCGCAACCAGGTTTAACTGACTGTTGCGGTGTGGTACCACATTACTACGTGGTCCAAGCCAAGAAAAGGCCGGACCTGGCCAACAAGTATGCGAAAAATGCGAAAGGACGAGCCAGATGATTGCTAATACTAGAACTAACCAAAACGTAACCAGCGTTATACTCTAAAATACTAATCGGAACCAGCTTTTATTGACAGTGTGGTACCACATTACTACGTGATCCAAGCCAGAAAGAGCCCAGGATCTGGCCAACAAGTATGCGAACAATGCGAAGGTACGAGTCAGATGAGGGCAAATACCAGACCTAACGCAGACATAACCGGCGTTATCCTCTAAAATATTAATCGGACCAAGGTTTAATTGACTGTTTCAGTGTGGAACCACTTTACTACGTGGTCCAAGCCAGAAAAAGGCCAGGATCTGGCCAACAAGTCTGCGAAAAATACGAAAGTACGAGCCAGATGAGGGCAAATACCAGGCCTAACCGAGACATAACCGGCGTTATCCTCTAAAATATTAATCGCAACCAGGATTAATTGACTGTTTCGGAGTGGAACCACATTACAACGGGATCCAAGCCACAAAAAACCCAGGAACTGCCGGACAAGTATGCGAAAAATACGAAAATTCGAGCCAGATTGTTGGAAATACCAGAACTAACCCAGACATAACCGGCGTTATCCTCAAAAATATTAATCGCAAGCAGGTTTGATTGACTGTTTCGGTGTGGTACCGCATTACTACGCGATCCACGCCAGAAAAAGGCCAGGATCTGGCCAAGAAGTATGCGAAAAATGCGAAAGTACGAGCCAGATGAGGACAAATACCAGGCCTAACCGAGACATAACCGGCGCTATCCTCTAAAATATTAATCGCAACCAGGTTTAATTGACTGTTTCGGTGTGGAACCACATTACTACGGTATCCAAACCAGAAAAAACCCAGGATCTGCCCAACAAGTATGCGAAAAACGCGAAAGTACGAGTCAGGTGATAGCAAATACCAGAACTAATCTAGACATAACCAGCGTTATCCTCTAAAATACTATTCGGAACCAGCGTCTATTGACTGTTCCAGTGTGGTACCACATTAGTACGTGATCCAAACCAGAAAAAGCCTAGGATCTGGCCAAAAAGTATGCGAAAAATACGAAAGTACGAGCCAGATGAGGGCAAATACCAGGCCTAACCGAGACATAACCGGCGTTATCCTCTAAAATATTAATCGCAACCAGGATTAATTGACTGTTTCGGAGTGGAACCACATTACAACGGGATCCAAGCCACAAAAAACCCAGGAACTGCCGGACAAGTATGCGAAAAATACGAAAATTCGAGCCAGATTGTTGGAAATACCAGAACTAACCCAGACATAACCGGCGTTATCCTCAAAAATATTAATCGCAAGCAGGTTTGATTGACTGTTTCGGTGTGGTACCGCATTACTACGCGATCCACGCCAGAAAAAGGCCAGGATCTGGCCAAGAAGTATGCGAAAAATGCGAAAGTACGAGCCAGATGAGGACAAATACCAGGCCTAACCGAGACATAACCGGCGCTATCCTCTAAAATATTAATCGCAACCAGGTTTAATTGACTGTTTCGGTGTGGAACCACATTACTACGGTATCCAAACCAGAAAAAACCCAGGATCTGCCCAACAAGTATGCGAAAAACGCGAAAGTACGAGTCAGGTGATAGCAAATACCAGAACTAATCTAGACATAACCAGCGTTATCCTCTAAAATACTATTCGGAACCAGCGTCTATTGACTGTTCCAGTGTGGTACCACATTAGTACGTGATCCAAACCAGAAAAAGCCTAGGATCTGGCCAAAAAGTATGCGAAAAATACGAAAGCACGAGCCAGATGATGGCAAATCCCAGACCTAACCGAGACATAACCAGCGTTATCCTCTCAAATACTTATCGGAACCAGCTTCTATTGACAGTTTCAGTGTGGTACCACATTACTACGTGATCCAAACCAGAAAAAGGCCAGGATCTGGACAACAAGTATGCGAAAAACTCGAAGGTATGTGCCAGATGATAGCAAATACCAGAACTAACCCAGACATAACCAGCGTCATCCTCTAAAATACTTATCGGAACCAGCTTGTATTGACTGTTTCAGTGTGGTACCACATTACTACGTGATCCAAACCAGAAAAAGGCCAGGATCTGGACAACAAGTATGCGAAAAACTAGAAGGTATGTGCCAGATGATAGCAAATACCAGAACTAACCCAGACATAACGAGCGTTATCCTCTAAAATACTTATCGGAACCAGCTTCTATTGACTGTTTCAGTGTGGAACCACTTTACTACGTGGTCCAAGCCAGAAAAAGGCCAGGGTCTGGCCAACAAGTCTGCGAAAAATGCGAAAGTACGAGCCAGATGAGGACAAATACCAGGCCTAACCGAGACATAACCGGCGCTATCCTCTAAAATATTAATCGCAACCAGGTTTAATTGACTGTTTCGGTGTGGAACCACATTACTACGGTATCCAACCAGGATACCGGTATAAACCAGAAAAATCCCAGGATCTGGCCAACAATTATGCGAAAAACGCGAAAGTATGAGCCAGATGATTGCAAATACCAGAACTAACACAGACATAACCAGCGTTATCCTCGAAAATACTAATCGGAACCAGCTTTAATTGACTGTTTCAGTGTGGTACCACATTGGTACGGGATCCAAACAAGAAAAAACTCAGGAGCTGGCCAACAAGTATGCGAAAAATACGAAAGCACGAGCCAGATGATGGCAAATCCCAGACCTAATCTAGACATAACCAGCGTTATCCTATAAATTACTATTCGGAACCAGCTTCTATTGACTGTTCCAGTGTGGTACCACATTAGTGCGTGATCCAAACCAGAAAAAGCCTAGGATCTGGCCAACAAGTATGCGACAAATACGAATGCACGAGCCAGATGATGGCAAATCCCAGAACTAACCGAGACATAACCAGCGTTATCCTCTCAAATACTTATCGGAACCAGCTTCTATAGACTGTTTCAGTGTGGTACCACATTACTACGTGATCCAAACCAGAGAAAGCCCAGGATCTGGCCAACAAGTATGCCATAAACGCGAAAGTACGAGCCAGATGATTGCTAATACTAGAACTAACCCAAACGTAACCAGCGTTATCCTCCAAACTATTAATCGGAACCAGCTTTTATTGACTGTTTCAGTGTGGTACCACATTGGTACGGGATCCAAACCAGTAAAAACTCAGGATCTGGCCAACAAGTATGCGAAAAATGCGAAAGTATGAGCCAGATGATTGCAAATACCAGAACTCTCCCAGACATAACCAGCGTTATCCTCTAAAATATTATTCGCAACCAGCTTTTATTGACAGTGTGGTACCACATTATTACGTGATCCAAGCCAGAAAAAGCCCAGTATCTGGCCAACAACTATGCCATAAACGCGAAAGTACGAGCCAGATGATTGCTAATACTAGAACTAACCCGAACGTAACCAGCGTTATCCTCCAAACTATTAATCGGAACCAGCTTTTATTGACTGTTTCAGTGTGGTACCACATTGGTACGGGATCCAAACCAGTAAAAACTCAGGATCTGGCCAACAAGTATGCGAAAAATGCGAAAGTATGAGCCAGATGATTGCAAATACCAGAACTATGCCAGACATAACCAGCGTTATCTTCTAAAATATTATTCGCAACCAGGTTTAATTGACTGTTTCAGTGTGGTACCACATTACTACGTGATCCAAACCAGAAAAATCCCAGGATCTGGCCAACAAGTGTGCGAAAAACGCAAAAGTATGAGCCAGATGATTGCAAATACCAGAAGTAACACAGACATAACCAGCGTTATCCTCTAAAATATTATTCGCAACCAGGTTTAATTGACTGTTTCAGTGTGGTACCACATTACTACGTGATCCAAACGAGAAAATGCCCAGGATCTGGACAACAAGTATGCGAAATATGCGAAAGTACGAGCCACATGAGGGCATATCCCAGACCTAACCGAGACATAACCGGCGTTATCCTCTAAAATATTAATCGCAACCAGGTTTAATTGACTGTTTCGGTGTGGAACCACATAACTACGGGATCCAAACCAGAAATAACCCAGGATCTAGCCAACAACTATGCGAAAAACGCGAATGTACGAGCCAGATGAGGGCAAATCCCAGACCTAACCGAGACATAACCGGCGTTATCCTCCAAAATAGTAATCGCAACCAGGTTTAATTGACTGTTTCAGTGCGGTACCACTTTACTACGTGGTACTTGCCAGAAAAGGGCCAGGATCTGGCCAACAAGTATGCGAAAAACTTGAAGGTATGCGCCAGATGATAGCAAATACCAGAACTAACCCAGACATAACCAGCGTTATCCTCTAAAATACTTATCGGAACCAGCTTCTATTGACTGTTTCAGTGTGGTACCGCATTACTACGGGATCCAAAACAGAAAAAACTCAGGATCTGGCCAACAAGTGTGCGAAAAACGCGAAAGTACGAGCCAGATGAGGGCAAATACCAGACCTAACCCAGACATAACCAGCGTTATCCTCTAAAATATGTATCGCAACCAGGTTTAATTGACTGTTTCGGTGTGGTTCCGCATTACTACGTGATCCACGCCAGAAAAAGGCCAGGATCTGGCCAACAAGTATGCGAAAAACGCGAAAGTACGAGCCAGATGAGGGCAAATCCCAGACCTAACCGAGACATAACCAGCGTTATCCTCTAAAATTCTTATCGGAACCAGCTTCTATTGACTGTTTCAGTGTGGAACCACTTTACTACGTGGTCCAAGCCAGAAAATGTCCAGGATCTGGCCAACAAGTCTGCGAAAAATGCGAAGGTACGAGCCAGATGAGGGCAAATGCCAGACCTAACCCAGACATAACCAGCGTTATCCTCTAAAATACTAATCGGAACCAGCTTTAATTGACTGTTTCAGTGTGGTACCACATTGGTACGAGATCCAAACCAGAAAAAACTCAGGATCTGGCCAACAAGAATGCGAAAAACGCGTAAGTACGAACCAGATGATTGCTAATACTAGAACTAACCCAAACGCAACCAGCGATATCCTCCGAACTATTAATTGGAACCAGCATTTATTGACTGTTTCAGTGTGGTACCGCATTACTACATGATCCAAACCAGAAACAACCCAGGATCTGCCCAACAAGTATGCGAAAAACGCGAAAGTGTGAGCCATATGATTGCAAATACCGAAACTAATCTAGAGATAACCAGCGTAATCCTCTAAAATATTAATCGCAACCAGGTATGATTGACTGTTTCGGTGTGGTACCGCATTACTACGTGGTACAAGCCAGTAAAAGGCCAGGATCTGCCCAACAAGTATGCGAGAAATGCGAACATATGTGCCTGATGATTGCAAATACCAGAACTAACCCAAACATAACCAGCGTAGTCCTCCAAAATATTTATCGCAACCAGGTTTAATTGACTGTTTCGGTGTGGAACCACATTACGACGGGATCCAAACCACAAAAAACCCGAGATCTGGCCAACAAGTAAGTGAACAACGCGAAAGTATGAGCCAGATGATTGCAAATACCAGAACTAACCCAGGCATAACCAGCGTTATCCTCTAAAATACTAATCGGAACCAGCTTTTGTTGACAGTGTGGTACCACATTACTACGTGATCCAAGCCAGAAAAAGCCCAGGATCTGGCCAACAAGTATGCGAACAATGCGAAGGTACGAGCCAGATGAGGGCATATCCCAGACCTAACCGAGACATAACCGGCGTTATCATCTAAAATATTAATCGCAACCAGGTTTAGTTGACTGTTTCGGTGTGGTACCGCACTACTACGTGTTCCAAACCAGAAAAAGGCCAGGATCTGGCCAGCAAGTATGCGAAAAATGCGAAAGTACGAGCCAGATGAGGGCAAATCCCAGACCTAACCCAGACATAACATGCGTTATCCTCTAAAATATTAATCGCAACCAGGTTTAATTGATTGTTTCGGTGTGGTACCGCATTACTACGTGATCCAAACCAGAAAATGGCCAGGATCCGGCCAACAAGTATGCGAAAAATGCGAAAGTTCGAGCCAGATGAGGGCAAATACCAGACGCAACCCAGACATAACCGGCGTTATCCTCCAAAATATTAATCGCAACCTGGTATAATTGACTGTTTCAGTGTGGTACCACATTACTACGTTGTCAGAGCCAGAAAAAGGCCAGGATCTGGCCAACAAGTATGCGAAAACTGCGAAAGAACCAGCTTTTATTGACTGTTTCAGTGTGGTACCACATTACTACGTTATCCAAACCTTAAAAAACCCAGGATCTGCCCAACACGTATGCGAAAAACGCGTAAGTATGAGCCAGATGACGCAAATACCAGAACTAACCCAGACATAAGCAGCGTTATCCTCAAAAATATTAATCGCAACCAGGTTTAATTGACTGTTTGAGTGTGGTACCACATTACTACGTGATCCAAACCATAAAAAGGCCAGGATCTGGCCAACTAGTATGCGAAAGACGCGAAAGTATGAGACAGATGAGGGCAAATGCCAGAACTAACCCAGACATAATCGGCGTTTTCCTCTAAAATATTAATCGCAACCAGGATTAGTTGACTGTTTCGGTGTGGTACCGCATTAGTACGCGATCCAAACCAGAAAAAGCCCTGGATCTGGCCAAGAAGTATACGAACAATGCGAAGGTACGAGCCAGATGAGGGCATATCCCAGACCTAACCGAGACATAACCGACGTTATCCTCTAAAATATTAATCGCAACCAGGTTTAATTGACTGTTTCGGTGTGGTACCGCATTACTACGTGATCCAAACCAGAAAATGGCTAGGATCCGGCCAACAAGTATGCGAAAAATGCGAAAGTACGAGCCAGATGAGGGCAAATACCAGACGTAACCCAGGCATAACCGGCGTTATCCTCTAAAATATTAATCGCAACCTGGTTTAATTGACTGTTTCAGTGTGGTACCACATTACTACGTTGTCAAAGACAGAAAAAGGCCAGGATCTGGCCAACAAGTATGCGAAAAATGCGAAAGAACCAGCTTTTATTGACTGTTTCAGTGTGGTACCACATTACTACGTTATCCAAACCAGAAAAAGCCCAGGATCTGGCCAACAAGTATGCGAACAATGCGAAGGTACGAGCCAGATGAGGGCATATCCCAGACCTAACCGAGACATAACCGGCGTTATCCTCTAAAATATTAATCGCAACCAGCTTTAATTGACTGTTTCGGTGTGGTACCGCATTACTACGTGATCCAAACCAGAAAATGGCTAGGATCCGGCCAACAAGTATGCGAAAAATGCGAAAGTACGAGCCAGATGAGGGCAAATACCAGACGTAACCCAGGCATAACCGGCGTTATCCTCTAAAATATTAATCGCAACCTGGTTTAATTGACTGTTTCAGTGTGGTACCACATTACTACGTTGTCAAAGACAGAAAAAGGCCAGGATCTGGCCAACAAGTATGCGAAAAATGCGAAAGAACCAGCTTTTATTGACTGTTTCAGTGTGGTACCACATTACTACGTTATCCAAACCAGAAAAAGCCCAGGATCTGGCCAACAAGTATGCGAACAATGCGAAGGTACGAGCCAGATGAGGGCATATCCCAGACCTAACCGAGACATAACCGGCGTTATCCTCTAAAATATTAATCGCAACCAGGTTTATTTGACTGTTTCGGTGTGGTACCGCACTACTTTGTGTTCCAAACCAGAAAAAGGGCAGGATCTGGGCAACAATTATGCGAAAAGTGCGATAGTACGAGCCAGATGAGGGCAAATTACAGACCTAACCTAGACATAACCGGCGTTATCCTCTAAAATATTAATCGGAACCAGGTTTAATTGACTGTTTCAGTGTGGTACCACATTACTACGTGGTCCAAGCCAGAAAAAGGCCAGGATCTGGCCAGCAAGTATGGGAAAAATGCGAAAGTACGAGCCAGATGAGGGCAAATCCCAGACCTAACCCAGACATAACATGCGTTATCCTCTAAAATATTAATCGCAACCAGGTTTAATTGACTGTTTCGGTGTGGTACCACATTACTACGTGATCCAAACCAGAAAAAGGCCAGGACCAGGCCAACAAGTATGCCAAAAATGCGAAAGTACGAGCTAGATGATTGCTAGTACCAGAACTAACCCAAACGTAACCAGCGTTATCCTCCAAACTATTAATCGGAAGCAGCTCATATTGACTGTTTCAGTGTGGTACCACATTACTACATGATCCAAACCAGAAAAAACCCAGGATCTGGCCAACAAGTATGCGAAAAATGCGAAAGAACCAGCTTTTATTGACTGTTTCAGTGTGGTACCACATTACTACGTTATCCAAACCAGAAAAAGCCCAGGATCTGGCCAACAAGTATGCGAACAATGCGAAGGTACGAGCCAGATGAGGGCATATCCCAGACCTAACCGAGACATAACCGGCGTTATCCTCTAAAATATTAATCGCAACCAGGTTTATTTGACTGTTTCGGTGTGGTACCGCACTACTACGTGTTCCAAACCAGAAAAAGGGCAGGATCTGGGCAACAATTATGCGAAAAGTGCGATAGTACGAGCCAGATGAGGGCAAATACCAGACCTAACCTAGACATAACCGGCGTTATCCTCTAAAATATTAATCGCAACCAGGTTTAATTGACTGTTTCGGTGTGGTACCGCGTTACTACGTGATTCAAGCCAGAAAAGACCCAGGATCTGCCAAACAAGTATGCGAAAAGCGCGAAAGTATGAGCCAGATGATAGCAAATACCAGAACTAACCCAGACATAACCAGCGTTATCCTCTAAAATACTAATCGGAACCAGCTTTTATTGACAGTGTGGTACCACATTACTATGTGATCCAAGCCAGAAAAAGCCCAGGATCTGCCAACAAGTATGCGAAAAACCCGAAAGTACGAGCCAGATGAGGGCAAATTCCAGACCTAACCTAGACGTAACCAGCGTTATCCTCTAAAATACTTATCGGAACCAGATTCTATTGACTGTTCCGGTGTGGAAACACATTACTACGGGATCCAAACCAGAAAAATCCCAGGATCTGGCCAACAACTATGCGAAAAACGCGAAAGTACGAGCCAGATGAGGGCATATACCAGACCTAACCCAGACATAACCGGCGATATCCTCTAAAATATTTATCGCGAACATGCTTAATTGACTGCTTCAGTGTGGTACCACATTACTACGTGATCCAAACCAAAAAATACCTGGATCTGGCCAACAAGTGTGCGTAATACGCGAAAGTATGAGCCAGATGATTGCAAATACCAGAACTAACACAGACATAACCAGCGTTATCCTCTAAAATATTAATCGGAACCAGCCTTAATTGACTGTGTCAGTGTGGTACCACAATGGTACGGGATCCAAACCAGAAAAAACTCAGGATCTGGACAACAAGTATGCGAAAAATGCGAAAGAACCAGCTTTTATTGACTGTTTCAGTGTAGTACCACATTACTACGTTATCCAAACCAGAAAAAACCCAGGATCTGCCCAACAAGTATGCGATAAACGCGTAAGTATGAGCCAGATGATGGCAAATACCAGAACTAACCCAAACATAACCAGCGATATCCTCTAAAATATTATTCGCAACCGGGTTTAATTGACTGTTTCGGTGTGGTACCGCATTAGTACGCGATCCAAACCAGAAAAAGCCCTGGATCTGGCCAACAAGTATGCGAAACATGCGAAAGTATGAGACAGATGACGGCAAATACTAGAACTAACCAAGACTTAACCGGCGTGATCCTGTAAAATATTAATCGCAACCAGGTTTAATTGACTGTTTCGGTGTGGAACCACATTACGACGGTATCCAAACCACAAAAAACCCAGGATCTGCCCGGCAAGTAAGCGAAAAATGCGAAAGTATGAGCCGGATGGTTGGAAATACCAGAACTAACCCAGCCATAACCGGCGTTATCCTCGAAAATATTAATCGCAACCAGGTTTAATTGACTGTTTCGGTGTGGTACCGCATTACTACGTGATCCAAACCAGAAAAAGCCCAGGATCTGGCCAACAAGTAAGCGAAAATTGCGAAAGTACGAGCCAGATGTGGACAAATCCCAGAACTACCCGAGACATAACCGGCGTTGTCCACTAAAATATTAATCGGACCCTGGTTTAATTGACTGTTTCAGTGTCGTACCACTTTACTACGTGGTCCAAGCCAGAAGAAGGCCAGGATCCGGCCAAAAAGTATGCGAAAAATGCGAAAGTACGAGCCAGATGAGGGCAAATATTAGAACTAACCCAGACGTAACCGGCGTTATCCTATAAAATACTAATCGGAACCAGCTTTTATTGACAGTGTGGTACCACATTATTACGTGATCCAAGCCAGAAAAAGCCCAGGATCTGGCCAACAAGTAAGCGAAAATTGCGAAAGTACGAGCCTGATGTGGACAAATCCCAGAACTACCCGAGACATAACCGGCGTTGTCCACTAAAATATTAATCGGACCCTGGTTTAATTGACTGTTTCAGTGTCGTACCACTTTACTACGTGGTCCAAGCCAGAAGAAGGCCAGGATCCGGCCAAAAAGTATGCGAGAAATGCGAAAGTACGAGCCAGAAGATTGCAAATCCCAGACCTAACCCAGACGTAACCAGCGTTATCCTCTAAAATATTATTCGCAACCTGATTTAATTGACTGTTTCGGTTTGGTACCACATTACTGCCATGTCAAAGCCAGAAAAAGGCCAGGATCTGGCCAACAAGTATGCGAAAAACGCGAAAGTATGAGCCAGAAGATTGCAAATACCGGAACTAACCCAGACATAATCAGCGTTATCCTCTAAAATATTATTCGCAACCAGGGTTAATTGACTGTTTCGGTGTGGTACCACATTACTACGTGGTCCAAGCCAGAAAAAGGCCAGGATCTGCCCAACAAGTAAGCGAAAAATGCGAAAGTACGAGCCAGATGTGGACAAATCCCAGAACTACCCGAGACATAACCGGCGTTATCCTCTAAAATATTAATCGGAACCAGGCTTAATTGACTGTTTCAGTGTGGTACCACATTACTACGTGGTCCAAGCCAGAAAAAGGCCAGGATCTGGCCAGCAAGTATGCGAAAAGCGCGAAAGTATGAGCCAGATGATAGCAAATACCAGAACTAACCCAGACGTAACCAGCGATATCCTCTAAAATACTTATCGGAACCAGCTTCTATTGACTGTTTCAGTGTGGTATCGCATTGCTACGGGATCCAAACCAGAAAAAACTCACTATCTGCCAACAAGTATGCGAAAAACCCGAAAGTACGTGCCAGATGAGGGCAAATTCCAGACCTAACCCAGACGTAACCAGCGTTATCCTCTAAAATACTTATCGGAACCAGATTCTATTGACTGTTTCAGTGTGGTACCGCATTGGTACGGGATCCGAACCAGAAAAAACTCACGATCTGCCAACAAGTATGCGAAAAACCCGAAAGTACGAGCCAGATGAGGGCAAATTCCAGACCTAACTCAGACATAACCGGCGTTATCCTCTAAAATATTAATCGCAACCAGGTTTAATTGACTGTTCCGGTGTGGAAACACATTACTACGGGATCCAAACCAGAAAAATCCCAGGATCTGGCCAACAACAATGCGAAAAACGCGAATGTACGAGCCAGATGAGGGCATATACCAGACCAAACCCAGACATAACCGGCGATATCCTCTAAAATATTTATCGCGAACATGTTTAATTGACTGCTTCAGTGTGGTACCACATTACTACGTGATCCAAACCAAAAAATACCTGGATCTGGCCAACAAGTGTGCGTAATACGCGAAAGTATGAGCCAGATGATTGCAAATACCAGAACTAACACAGACATAACCAGCGTTATCCTCTAAAATATTAATCGGAACCAGCCTTAATTGACTGTGTCAGTGTGGTACCACAATGGTACGGGATCCAAACCAGAAAAAACTCAGGATCTGGACAACAAGTATGCGAGAAACGCAGAAGTACGAGCCAGATGAGGGCAAATCCCAGACCTAACCCAGACATAACCGGCGTTATCCACTAAAATATTAATCGCATCCAGGTTTAATTGACTGTTTCGGTGTGGTACCGCATTACTACGTGATCCAAACCAGAAAAGGGCCTGGATCTGGCCAACAAGTATGCGAATTATGCGAGAGTACGAGCCAGATGAGGGCAAATACCAGACCTAACCAAGACGTAACCGGCGTTATCCTCTAAAATTTTAATCACAACCAGGTTTAGATGACTGTTTCGGTGTGGTACCGCATTAATACGTGATCCAAACCAGAAATATCCCAGGATGTGGCCAACAAGTATGCAAAAAATGCGAAAGTATGTGCCTGATGATTGCAAATACCAGTCCTAACCCAAACGTAACCTGCGTTATCCTCCAAACTATTAATCGGAACCAGCTTTTATTGACTGTTTCAGTGTGGTACCACATTACTACATTATTCAAACCAGAAAAAAACCCAGAATCTGCCCAACAAGTATGCGAAAAATGCGAAAGTACGAGCCAGATGAGGGCAAATACCAGACGTAACCCAGACATAACCGGCGTTATCCTCTAAAATATTAATCGCAGCCTGGTTTAATTGACTGTTTCAGTGTGGTACCACATTACTACGTTGTCATAGCCAGAAAAAGGCCAGGATCTGGCCAACAAGTATGCGAAAAATGCGAAAGAACCAGCTCTTATTGACTGTTTCAGAGTAGTACCACATTACTACGTTATCCAAACCAGAAAAAACCCAGGATCTGCCCAACAAGTATGCGAAAAACGCGTAAGTATGAGCCAGATGATGGCAAATACCAGAACTAACCCAGACATAACCGGCGTTATCCTCGAAAATATTAATCGCAACCAGGTTTAATTGACTGTTTCGGTGTGCTACCGCATTACTACGCGATCCAAACCAGAAAAAGCCCTGGATCTGGCCTACAAGTATGCGAAACATGCGAAAGTATGAGACAGATGACGGCAAATACTAGAACTAACCAAGACTTAACCGGCGTTATCCTGTAAAATATTAATCGCAACCAGGTTTAATTGACTGTTTCAGTGTGGAACCACATTACGACGGTATCCAAACCACAAAAAACCCAGGATATGCCCGGCAAGTAAGCGAAAAATGCGAAAGTATGAGCCGGATGGTTGGAAATACCAGAACTAACCCAGACGTAACCGGCGTTATCCTCAAAAATATTAATCGCAACCAGGTTTAATTGACTGTTTCGGTGTGGTACCGCATTACTACGTGATCCAAACCAGAAAATGGCCAGGATCTGGCCAAAAAGTATGCGAGAAATGCGAAAGTACGAGCCAGATGATTGCAAATCCCAGACCTAACCCAGACGTAACCAGCGTTATCCTCTAAAATATTATTCGCAACCTGATTTAATTGACTGCTTCGGTTTGGTACCACATTACTGCCATGTCAAAGCCGGAAAAAGGCCAGGATCTGGCCAACAAGTAAGCGAAAAATGCGAAAGTACGAGCCAGATGTGGACAAATCCCAGAACTACCCGAGACATAACCGGCGTTATCCTCTAAAATATTAATCGGGACCAGGTTTAATTGACTGTTTCAGTGTGGTACCACATTACTACGTGGTCCAAGCCAGAAAAAGGCCAGGATCTGGCCAGCAAGTATGCGAAAAGCACGAAAGTATGAGCCAGATGATAGCAAATACCAGAACTAACCCAGACGTAACCAGCGATATCCTCTAAAATACTTATTGGAACCAGCTTCTATTGACTGTTTCAGTGTGCTATCGCATTGCTACGGGATCCAAACCAGAAAAAACTCACGATCTGCCAACAAGTATGCGAAAAACCCGAAAGTACGAGCCAGATGAGGGCAAATTCCAGACCTAACTCAGACATAACCGGCGTTATCCTCTAAAATATTAATCGCAACCAGGTTTAATTGACTGTTCCGGTGTGGAAACAGATTACTACGGGATCCAAACCAGAAAAATCCCAGGATCTGGCCAACAACTATGCGAAAAACGCGAATGTACGAGCCAGATGAGGGCATATACCAGACCTAACCCAGACATAACCGGCGATATCCTCTAAAATATTTATCGCGAACATGTTTAATTGACTGCTTCAGTGTGGTACCACATTACTACGTGATCCAAACCAAAAAATACCTGGATCTGGCCAACAAGTGTGCGTAATACGCGAAAGCATGAGCCAGATGATTGCAAATACCAGAACTAACACAGACATAACCAGCGTTATCCTCTAAAATATTAATCGGAACCAGCCTTAATTGACTGTGTCAGTGTGGTACCACAATGGTACGGGATCCAAACCAGAAAAAACTCAGGATCTGGACAACAAGTATGCGAGAAACGCAGAAGTACGAGCCAGATGAGGGCAAGTTCCAGACCTAACCCAGACATAACCGGCGCTATCCACTAAAATATTAATCGCAACCAGGTTTAATTGACTGTTTCGGTCAGGTACCGCATTACTACGTGATCAAAACCAGAAAAAGGCCTGGATCTGGCCAACAAGTATGCGATAAACGCGTAAGTATGAGCCAGATGATGGCAAATACCAGAACTAACCCAAACATAACCAGCGATATCCTCTAAAATATTATTCGCAACCGGGTTTAATTGACTGTTTCGGTGTGGTACCGCATTAGTACGCGATCCAAACCAGAAAAAGCCCTGGATCTGGCCAACAAGTATGCGAAACATGCGAAAGTATGAGACAGATGACGGCAAATACTAGAACTAACCAAGACTTAACCGGCGTGATCCTGTAAAATATTAATCGCAACCAGGTTTAATTGACTGTTTCGGTGTGGAACCACATTACGACGGTATCCAAACCACAAAAAACCCAGGATCTGCCCGGCAAGTAAGCGAAAAATGCGAAAGTATGAGCCGGATGGTTGGAAATACCAGAACTAACCCAGCCATAACCGGCGTTATCCTCGAAAATATTAATCGCAACCAGGTTTAATTGACTGTTTCGGTGTGGTACCGCATTACTACGTGATCCAAACCAGAAAAAGCCCAGGATCTGGCCAACAAGTAAGCGAAAATTGCGAAAGTACGAGCCAGATGTGGACAAATCCCAGAACTACCCGAGACATAACCGGCGTTGTCCACTAAAATATTAATCGGACCCTGGTTTAATTGACTGTTTCAGTGTCGTACCACTTTACTACGTGGTCCAAGCCAGAAGAAGGCCAGGATCCGGCCAAAAAGTATGCGAAAAATGCGAAAGTACGAGCCAGATGAGGGCAAATATTAGAACTAACCCAGACGTAACCGGCGTTATCCTATAAAATACTAATCGGAACCAGCTTTTATTGACAGTGTGGTACCACATTATTACGTGATCCAAGCCAGAAAAAGCCCAGGATCTGGCCAACAAGTAAGCGAAAATTGCGAAAGTACGAGCCTGATGTGGACAAATCCCAGAACTACCCGAGACATAACCGGCGTTGTCCACTAAAATATTAATCGGACCCTGGTTTAATTGACTGTTTCAGTGTCGTACCACTTTACTACGTGGTCCAAGCCAGAAGAAGGCCAGGATCCGGCCAAAAAGTATGCGAGAAATGCGAAAGTACGAGCCAGAAGATTGCAAATCCCAGACCTAACCCAGACGTAACCAGCGTTATCCTCTAAAATATTATTCGCAACCTGATTTAATTGACTGTTTCGGTTTGGTACCACATTACTGCCATGTCAAAGCCAGAAAAAGGCCAGGATCTGGCCAACAAGTATGCGAAAAACGCGAAAGTATGAGCCAGAAGATTGCAAATACCGGAACTAACCCAGACATAATCAGCGTTATCCTCTAAAATATTATTCGCAACCAGGGTTAATTGACTGTTTCGGTGTGGTACCACATTACTACGTGGTCCAAGCCAGAAAAAGGCCAGGATCTGCCCAACAAGTAAGCGAAAAATGCGAAAGTACGAGCCAGATGTGGACAAATCCCAGAACTACCCGAGACATAACCGGCGTTATCCTCTAAAATATTAATCGGAACCAGGCTTAATTGACTGTTTCAGTGTGGTACCACATTACTACGTGGTCCAAGCCAGAAAAAGGCCAGGATCTGGCCAGCAAGTATGCGAAAAGCGCGAAAGTATGAGCCAGATGATAGCAAATACCAGAACTAACCCAGACGTAACCAGCGATATCCTCTAAAATACTTATCGGAACCAGCTTCTATTGACTGTTTCAGTGTGGTATCGCATTGCTACGGGATCCAAACCAGAAAAAACTCACTATCTGCCAACAAGTATGCGAAAAACCCGAAAGTACGTGCCAGATGAGGGCAAATTCCAGACCTAACCCAGACGTAACCAGCGTTATCCTCTAAAATACTTATCGGAACCAGATTCTATTGACTGTTTCAGTGTGGTACCGCATTGGTACGGGATCCGAACCAGAAAAAACTCACGATCTGCCAACAAGTATGCGAAAAACCCGAAAGTACGAGCCAGATGAGGGCAAATTCCAGACCTAACTCAGACATAACCGGCGTTATCCTCTAAAATATTAATCGCAACCAGGTTTAATTGACTGTTCCGGTGTGGAAACACATTACTACGGGATCCAAACCAGAAAAATCCCAGGATCTGGCCAACAACAATGCGAAAAACGCGAATGTACGAGCCAGATGAGGGCATATACCAGACCAAACCCAGACATAACCGGCGATATCCTCTAAAATATTTATCGCGAACATGTTTAATTGACTGCTTCAGTGTGGTACCACATTACTACGTGATCCAAACCAAAAAATACCTGGATCTGGCCAACAAGTGTGCGTAATACGCGAAAGTATGAGCCAGATGATTGCAAATACCAGAACTAACACAGACATAACCAGCGTTATCCTCTAAAATATTAATCGGAACCAGCCTTAATTGACTGTGTCAGTGTGGTACCACAATGGTACGGGATCCAAACCAGAAAAAACTCAGGATCTGGACAACAAGTATGCGAGAAACGCAGAAGTACGAGCCAGATGAGGGCAAATCCCAGACCTAACCCAGACATAACCGGCGTTATCCACTAAAATATTAATCGCATCCAGGTTTAATTGACTGTTTCGGTGTGGTACCGCATTACTACGTGATCCAAACCAGAAAAGGGCCTGGATCTGGCCAACAAGTATGCGAATTATGCGAGAGTACGAGCCAGATGAGGGCAAATACCAGACCTAACCAAGACGTAACCGGCGTTATCCTCTAAAATTTTAATCACAACCAGGTTTAGATGACTGTTTCGGTGTGGTACCGCATTAATACGTGATCCAAACCAGAAATATCCCAGGATGTGGCCAACAAGTATGCAAAAAATGCGAAAGTATGTGCCTGATGATTGCAAATACCAGTCCTAACCCAAACGTAACCTGCGTTATCCTCCAAACTATTAATCGGAACCAGCTTTTATTGACTGTTTCAGTGTGGTACCACATTACTACATTATTCAAACCAGAAAAAAACCCAGAATCTGCCCAACAAGTATGCGAAAAATGCGAAAGTACGAGCCAGATGAGGGCAAATACCAGACGTAACCCAGACATAACCGGCGTTATCCTCTAAAATATTAATCGCAGCCTGGTTTAATTGACTGTTTCAGTGTGGTACCACATTACTACGTTGTCATAGCCAGAAAAAGGCCAGGATCTGGCCAACAAGTATGCGAAAAATGCGAAAGAACCAGCTCTTATTGACTGTTTCAGAGTAGTACCACATTACTACGTTATCCAAACCAGAAAAAACCCAGGATCTGCCCAACAAGTATGCGAAAAACGCGTAAGTATGAGCCAGATGATGGCAAATACCAGAACTAACCCAGACATAACCGGCGTTATCCTCGAAAATATTAATCGCAACCAGGTTTAATTGACTGTTTCGGTGTGCTACCGCATTACTACGCGATCCAAACCAGAAAAAGCCCTGGATCTGGCCTACAAGTATGCGAAACATGCGAAAGTATGAGACAGATGACGGCAAATACTAGAACTAACCAAGACTTAACCGGCGTTATCCTGTAAAATATTAATCGCAACCAGGTTTAATTGACTGTTTCAGTGTGGAACCACATTACGACGGTATCCAAACCACAAAAAACCCAGGATATGCCCGGCAAGTAAGCGAAAAATGCGAAAGTATGAGCCGGATGGTTGGAAATACCAGAACTAACCCAGACGTAACCGGCGTTATCCTCAAAAATATTAATCGCAACCAGGTTTAATTGACTGTTTCGGTGTGGTACCGCATTACTACGTGATCCAAACCAGAAAATGGCCAGGATCTGGCCAAAAAGTATGCGAGAAATGCGAAAGTACGAGCCAGATGATTGCAAATCCCAGACCTAACCCAGACGTAACCAGCGTTATCCTCTAAAATATTATTCGCAACCTGATTTAATTGACTGCTTCGGTTTGGTACCACATTACTGCCATGTCAAAGCCGGAAAAAGGCCAGGATCTGGCCAACAAGTAAGCGAAAAATGCGAAAGTACGAGCCAGATGTGGACAAATCCCAGAACTACCCGAGACATAACCGGCGTTATCCTCTAAAATATTAATCGGGACCAGGTTTAATTGACTGTTTCAGTGTGGTACCACATTACTACGTGGTCCAAGCCAGAAAAAGGCCAGGATCTGGCCAGCAAGTATGCGAAAAGCACGAAAGTATGAGCCAGATGATAGCAAATACCAGAACTAACCCAGACGTAACCAGCGATATCCTCTAAAATACTTATTGGAACCAGCTTCTATTGACTGTTTCAGTGTGCTATCGCATTGCTACGGGATCCAAACCAGAAAAAACTCACGATCTGCCAACAAGTATGCGAAAAACCCGAAAGTACGAGCCAGATGAGGGCAAATTCCAGACCTAACTCAGACATAACCGGCGTTATCCTCTAAAATATTAATCGCAACCAGGTTTAATTGACTGTTCCGGTGTGGAAACAGATTACTACGGGATCCAAACCAGAAAAATCCCAGGATCTGGCCAACAACTATGCGAAAAACGCGAATGTACGAGCCAGATGAGGGCATATACCAGACCTAACCCAGACATAACCGGCGATATCCTCTAAAATATTTATCGCGAACATGTTTAATTGACTGCTTCAGTGTGGTACCACATTACTACGTGATCCAAACCAAAAAATACCTGGATCTGGCCAACAAGTGTGCGTAATACGCGAAAGCATGAGCCAGATGATTGCAAATACCAGAACTAACACAGACATAACCAGCGTTATCCTCTAAAATATTAATCGGAACCAGCCTTAATTGACTGTGTCAGTGTGGTACCACAATGGTACGGGATCCAAACCAGAAAAAACTCAGGATCTGGACAACAAGTATGCGAGAAACGCAGAAGTACGAGCCAGATGAGGGCAAGTTCCAGACCTAACCCAGACATAACCGGCGCTATCCACTAAAATATTAATCGCAACCAGGTTTAATTGACTGTTTCGGTCAGGTACCGCATTACTACGTGATCAAAACCAGAAAAAGGCCTGGATCTGGCCAACATGTATGCGAATGATGCGAAAGTACGAGCCAGATCAGGGCAAATACCAGACCTAACCAAGACGTAACCGGCGTTACCCTCTAAAATTTTAATCACAACCAGGTTTAGATGACTGTTTCGGTGTGGTACCGCATTAATACGTGATCCAAACCAGAAATATCCCAGGATGTGGCCAACAAGTATGCAAAAAATGCGAAAGTATGTGCCTGATGATTGCAAATACCAGTTCTAACCCAAACGTAACCTGCGTTATCCTCCAAACTATTAATCGGAACCAGCTTTTATTGACTGTTTCAGTGTGGTACCACATTACTACATTATCCAAACCAGAAAAAACCCAGAATCTGCCCAACAAGTATGCGAAAAATGCGAAAGTACGAGCCAGATGAGGGCAAATACCAGACGTAACCCAGACATAACCGGCGTTATCCTCTAAAATATAAATCGCAACCTGGTTTAATTGACTGTTTCAGTGTGGTACCACATTACTACGTTGTCATAGCCAGAAAAAGGCCAGGATCTGGCCAACAAGTATGCGAAAAATGCGAAAGAACCAGCTTTTATTGACTGTTTCAGTGTAGTACCACATTACTACGTTATCCAAACCAGAAAAAACCCAGGATATGCCCAACAAGTATGCGAAAAACGCGTAAGTATGAGCCAGATGATGGCAAATACCAGAACTAACCCAGACATAACCAGCGTTATCCTCTAAAATTTTATTCGCAACCAGGTTTAATTGACTGTTTCGGTGTGGTACCGCATTAGTACGCGATCCAAACCAGAGAAAGCCCTGGATCTGGCCAACAAGTATGCGAAACATGCGAAAGTATGAGACAGATGACGGCAAATACTAGAACTAACCAAGACTTAACCGGCGTTATCCTGTAAAATATTAATCGCAACCAGGTTTAATTGACTGTTTCGGTGTGGAACCACATTACGACGGTATCCAAACCACAAAAAACCCAGGATCTGCCCGGCAAGTAAGCGAAAAATGCGAAAGTATGAGCCGGATGGTTGGAAATACCAGAACTAACCCAGACGTAACCGGCGTTATCCTCAAAAATATTAATCGCAACCAGGTTTAATTGACTGTTTCGGTGTGGTACCGCATTACTACGTGATCCAAACCAGAAAATGGCCAGGATCCGGCCAACAAGTATGCGAAAAATGCGAAAGTACGAGCCAGATGAGGGCAAATATTAGAACTAACCCAGACATAACCGGCGTTATCCTATAAAATACTAATCGGAACCAGCTTTTATTGACAGTGTGGTACCACATTACTACGTGATCCAAGCCAGAAAAAGCCCAGGATCTGGCCAACAAGTAAGCGAAAAATGCGAAAGTACGAGCCAGATGTGGACAAATCCCAGAACTACCCGAGACATAACCGGCGTTGTCCACTAAAATATTAATCGGACCCTGGTTTAATTAACTGTTTCAGTGTGGTACCACTTTACTACGTGGTCCAAGCCAGAAGAAGGCCAGGATCCGGCCAACAAGTATGCGAAAAATGCGAAAGTACAAGCCAGATGAGGGCAAATACCAGACCTAACCGAGACATTACCGGCGTTATCCTCTAAAATATTAATCGCAACCAGGTTTAATTGACTGTTTCGGTGTGGTACCACATTACTACGTGGTCCAAGCCAGAAAAAGGCCAGGATCTGGCCAAAAAGTATGCGAGAAATGCGAAAGTACGAGCCAGATGATTGCAAATCCCAGACCTAACCCAGACGTAACCAGCGTTATCCTCTAAAATATTATTCGCAACCTGATTTAATTGACTGTTTCGGTTTGGTACCACATTACTGCCATGTCAAAGCCAGAAAAAGGCCAGGATCTGGCCAACAAGTATGCGAAAAACGCGAAAGTATGAGCCAGAAGATTGCAAATACCGGAACTAACCCAGACATAATCAGCGTTATGCTCTAAAATATTATTCGCCACCAGGGTTAATTGACTGTTTCGGTGTGGTACCACATTACTACGTGGTCCAAGCCAGAAAAAGGCCAGGATCTGGCCAACAAGTAAGCGAAAAATGCGACAGTACGAGCCAGATGAGGGCAAATCCCAGACCTAACCGAGACATAACCTTCGTTATCCTCTAAAATATTAATCGCAACCAGGATTAATTGATTGTTTCGGTGTGGTATCACATTACTACGTGGTCCAAGCCAGAAAAAGGCCAGGATCTGGCCATCAAGTATGCGAAAAATGCGAAAGTACGAGCCAGATGAGGGCAAATACCAGACCTAACCCAGACGTTACCGGCGTTATCCTCTAAAATACAAATCGCAACCAGCTTTAATTGACTGTTTCGGTGTGGTACCGCATTACTACGTGATCCAAACCAGAAAAGGCCCAGGACCTGGCCAACAAGTATGCGAAAAATGCGAAAGGACGAGCCAGATGAGGGCAAATACCAGAACTAACCCAGACATAACCAGCGTTATCCTCTAAAATACTAATCGGAACCAGCTTTTATTGACAGTGTGGTACCACATTACTACGTGATCCAAGCCAGGAAAAGCCCAGGATCTGCCCAACAAGTATGCGAAAAGCGCGAAAGTATGAGCCAGATGATAGCAAATACCAGAACTAACCCAGACATAACCAGCGTTATCCTCTAAAATACTTATCTGAACCAGCTTCTATTGACTGTTTCAGTGTGGTACCACATTACTACGCGGTCCAAGCCAGAAAAAGGCCATGATCTGGCCAAAAAGTATGCGACAAATGCGAATGTACGAGTCAGATGAAGGCAAATCCTAGACCTAATCGAGACAGAACCGGCGTTGTCCACTAAAATATTAATCGGACCCTGGTTTAATTGACTGTTTCAGTGTGGTACCACTTTACTACGTGGTCCAAGCCAGAAGAAGGCCAGGATCCGGCCAAAAATTATGCGAAAAATGCGAAAGTGCGAGCCACATGAGGGCATATCACAGACCTAACCGAGACATAACCGGCGTTATCCTCTAAAATATTAATCGCAACCAGGTTTAATTGACTGTTTCGGTGTGGAACCACATTACTACCAGGATCCAAACCAGAAAACACCCAGGATCTGGCCATCAACTATGCGAAAAACGCGAATGTACGAGCCAGATGAGGGCAAATCCCAGACCTAACCGGGACATAACCGGCGTTATCCTCCAAAATAGTAATCGCAACCAGGTTTAATTGACTGTTTCAGTGCGGTACCAATTTACTACGTGGTCCTTGCCAGAAAAGGGCCAGGATCTGGCCAACAAGTATGCGAAAAACTCGAAGGTATGCGCCAGATGATAGTAAATACCAGAACTAACCCAGACATAACCAGCGTTACCCTCTAAAATATTAATCGGACCCAGGTTTTATTGACTGTTTCAGTGCGGTACCACTTTACTACGTGGTCCTTGCCAGAAAAGGGCCAGGATCTGGCCAACAAGTATGCGAAAAACTCGAAGGTATGCGCCAGATGATAGCAAATACCAGAACTAACCCAGACATAACCAGCGTTATCCTCTCAAATACTCATCGGAACCAGCTTCTATTGACTGTTACAGTGTGGTACCACATTACTACGTGATCCAAACCAGAAAAAGCCCAGGATCTGGCCAACAAGTATGCGAAAAACTCGAAGGTATGTGACAGATTATAGCAAATACCAGAACTAACCCAGACATAACCAGCGTTATCCTCTAAAATACTTATCGGAGCCAGCTTCTATTGACTGTTTCAGTGTGGTACCGCATTACTACTGGATCCAAACCAGAAAAAACTCAGGGTCTGGCCAACAAGTATGCGAGAAATGCGAAAGTACGAGCCAGATGATTGCAAATCCCAGACCTAACCAAGACGTAACCAGCGTTATCCTCTAAAATATTATTCGCAACCTGATTTAATTGACTGTTTCGGTTTGGTACCACATTACTGCCATGTCAAAGCCAGAAAAAGGCCAGGATCTGGCCAACAGGTATGCGAAGAACGCGAAAGTATGAGCCAGAAGATTGCAAATACCGGAACTAACCCAGACATAATCAGCGTTATCCTCTAAAATATTATTCGCAACCAGGGTTAATTGACTGTTTCGGTGTGGTACCACATTGGTACGGGATCCAAACCAGAAAAAACTCAGGATCTGGCCAACAAGTATGCGAAAAATACGAAAGTACGAGCCAGATGATGGCAAATCCCAGACCTAATCTAGACATAACCAGCGTTATCCTCTAAAATACTATTCGGAACCAGCTTCTATTGACTGTTCCAGTGTGGTACCACATTAGTACGTGATCCAAACCAGAAAAAGCCTAGGATCTGGCCAACAAGTATGCGAAAAATACGAAAGCACGAGCCAGATGAGGGCAAATCCCAGACCTAACCGAGACATAAACAGCGTTATCCTCTCAAATACTTATCGGAACCAGCTTCTATTGACGGTTTCAGTGTGGTACCACATTACTACGTGATCCAAACCAGAAAAATCCCAGGATCTGGCCAACAACTATGCGAAAAACGCGAAAGTATGAGCCAGATGATTGCAAATACCAGAACTAACACAGGCATAACCAGCGTTATACTCGAAAATACTAAGCGGAACCAGCTTCTATTGACTGTTTCAGTGTGGTACCACATTGGTATGGGATCCAAACCAGAAAAAACTCAGGATCTGGCCAATAAGTATGCGAAAAACGCGAAAGTACGAGCCAGATGAGGGCAAATCCCAGACCTATCCCAGACATAACCGGCGTTATCCTCCAAAATAGTAATCGCAACCAGGTTTAATTGACTGTATCGGTGTGGTGCCGCGTTACTACGTGACCCTAACCAGAAAAAACCCAGGATCTGCCCAACAAGTATGCGAAAAACGCGAAAGTACGAGCCAGATGAAGACAAATCCCAGACATACCCGAGGCATAACCGGCGTCATCATCTAAAATATTAATCGCAACCAGTTTAATTGACTGTTTCGTTGTGGAATCTCACTACTACGGGATCCAAACCAGAAAAGCCCAGGATCTGGCCAACAAGTATGCGAAAAACGCGAAAGTATGAGCCTGATGATTGCAAATACCAGAACTAACCCAGGCTTAACCAGCGTTATCCTCTAAAATGCTAAGCGGAACCAGCTTCTATTGACTGTTTCAGTGTGGTACCACATTACTACGTGATCCAAACGAGAAAATGCCCAGGATCTGGACAACAAGTATGCGAAAAACGCGAAAGTATGAGACACATGAGGGCAAATACTAGACGTAACCCAGACATAACCGGCGTTATCCTCTAAAATATTAATCGCAAGCAGGTTTAATTGACTGTTTCGGTGTGGAACCACATTACTACGGGATCCAAACCAGAAAAAACCCAGAATCTGGCCAACAAGTATGCGAAAAGTGCGAAGGTACGAGCCAGATGAGGGCAAATACCAGACCTAACCCAGACATAAGCGGCGTCATCCTCTAAGATATTAATCGGACCCGGGTTTAATTGACTGTTTCAGTGTGGTACCACATTACTACGTGGTCCAAGCCAGAAAAACGCCAAGATCTGGCCGACAAGTATGCGAAAAATGCGAAAGTACGAGCCAGATGAGGGCAAATACCAGAACTAACCCAAACGTAACCAGCGTTATCCTGCAAACTATTACTCGGAACCAGCTTTTATTGACTGTTTCAGTGTGGTACCACAGTACTACGTGATCCAAACCAGAAAAACCCAGGATCTGTTCAACAAGCATGTGAAGATTGCGAAGGTATGAGTCTGATGAGGGCAGATCCCAGACCTATCCCAGACCTAACATGCGTTATCATCTAAAACATTGATCGAAACCAGGTTTAATCGACTGTTTCAGAGTGGTATCACATTACTACGTGATCCAAACTAGAAAAAGCCAGGGATCTGTTCAACAAGTATGTGAACAATGCGAAAGTATGTGTCTGATGAGGGCAAATCCTAGCCCTAACCCAGACCTAACATGCGTTACCTTCTAAAATATTGATCGAGACCAGGTATAATGGACTGTTTCCGTGTGGTACTACATCAGTATGTGATCCAATCCAGAAAATGCAACGTATCTGGCCAACAGGTATGACAAATATACGAAAGTATGAGTCTGTTGAGGGCAAATCCCAGGCCTAACCTAGACCTAACATGCGTTATCATCTAAAAAAT
Organism: Colletes latitarsis; assembly: GCF_051014445.1. Taxonomy (NCBI): domain Eukaryota; kingdom Metazoa; phylum Arthropoda; class Insecta; order Hymenoptera; family Colletidae; genus Colletes; species Colletes latitarsis. The sequence goes on from NC_135136.1 coordinate 19,904,317, forward strand.
TTATCGAGACCAGGTTGAATTGACTGTTTCAGTGTGGTACCACATTACTACGGGATCCAAACCAGAAAAAGCACAGAATCTGGCCATCAAGTATGAGAAATATGCGAAAGTACGAGCCTGATCAGAGCAAATCCCTGATCTTATCCAGACCTAACATGCGTTATCCTAAAATATTGATCGAAACCAGGTTTAATGGACTGTTTCAGTGTGGTACCACGTTACTACGTGATCCAGACCAGTGAAAACCCAGAATCTGGCCATCAAGTTTGAGAAATATGCGAACGTACGAGCCTGATGAGAGCAAACCCCAGACCTAACCAAGACCTAACATGCGTTATTCCCTAGAATATTGATCGAAACCAGGTTTAATGGACTGTTTCAGTATGGTACCACTTTACTACGTGATCCAGACCAGAGAAAGCCCTGTATCTGGCCAACAAGTATGAGAAATATGCGAAAGTATGAGCCCGATGCGGGCAAATCCTGGACCTAACCCAGACCTAACATGCGTTATCCTCTAAAATATTGATCGAGACCAGGTATAATTGACTGTTTCAGTGTGGTACTACATCAGTATGTGATCCAATCCAGAAAAAGCAACGTATCTGGCCAACAGGTATGAGAAATATGCGAAAGTATGAGCCTGATGAGTGCAAATCCCACACCTAACCGAGTCCTAACCGGCGTTATCGTCTAAAATGTTGATCGTGTCCAGGTTTAATCGACTGTTTCAGTGTGGTACCACATTACTACCTGATCCAAACCAGAAATAACCCAGGATCTGTTCAACATGTATGTGAAGAATGCGAAAGCATGAGTCTGATGAGGGCAAATCCCAGGCCTAACCTAGACCTAACATGCGTTATCATCTAAAATATTGATGGAAACCAGGTTTAATGGACTGTTTCAGTGTAGTACCACATTACTACGTTATCCAGATCAGAAAAAACCCAGGATCTGGCCAACAAGTATGAGAAATATGCGAAAGTATGAGTCCGATGAGTGCAAATCCCAGGCCTAACCATGACCTAACATGAGTTATCATCTAAAATATTTATCGAGACCAGGTTGAATTGACTGTTATAGGGCGGTACAACATCACTACGTGATCCAAACCAGTGAAAGCACAGAATCTGGCCAACAAGTTTGAGAAATATGCGAAACTATGAGCCTGATGAGGGCAAATCCCAGACCTATCCCAGACCTAACATGGGTTATCCTCTAAAATATTTATGAAGACCAGGTTTAATTGAATGTTTCAGTGTGGTACCACATTACTACGTGATCCAAACCAGAAAAACCCAGGATCTGTTCAACAAGCATGTGAAGAATGCGAAGGTATGAGTCTGATGAGGGCAGATCCCAGACCTATCCCAGACCTAACATGCGTTATCATCTAAAATATTGATCAAAACCAGGTTTAATGGACTGTTTCAGTGTGGTACCACCTTACTACGTGATCCAAACCAGAAAAAGCCAGGGATCTGTTCAACAGGTATGTGAAATATGCGAAAGTATGAGTCTGATGAGGGCAAATCCCAGGCCTAACCTAGACCTAACATGCGTTATCATCTAAAATATTGATCGAAACCAGGTTTAATGGACTGTTTCAGTGTGATACCACATTACCACGTGATCCAAACAAGAAAAAGCAATGGATCTGGCTAACACGTATGAGAAATATGCGACAGTATGAGCCTGATGAGGGCAAATCCCTCACCTATCCGTGTCCTACCCGGCGTTATCCTATAAAATGTTGATCGAGACCAGGAGTAATCGACTGTTTCAGTGTGGCACCACTTTAGAACGTGATCCAAACCAGAAAAAGCCAGGGATCTTTACAACAAGTATGTGAAAAATGCGAACGTATGAGCCTGACGAGGGCAAATCCCAGACCTTTCCCAGACATAACATGCGTTATCCTCTAAAATATTGGTCGAAACCAGGTTTCATGGACTGTTTCAGTGTGATACCACATTACCACGTGATCCAAACCAGAGAAAGCAATGGATCTGGCTAACAAGTATGAGAAATATGCGACAGTATGAGCCTCATGAGGCCAAATCCCACACCTATCCGTGTCCTAACCGGCGTTATCCTATAAAATGTTGATCCAGACCAGGATTAATCGACTGTTTCAGTGTGGTACCACTATACTACGTGATCCAAACCAGAAAAAGCCAGGGATCTGTTCAACAAGTATGTAAAATATGCGATAGTATGAGTCTGATGAGGGCAAATCCCAGGCCAAACCTAGACCTAACATGCGTTATCCTCTAAAATACTGATCGAAACCAGGTTTCATGGACTGTTTCAGTGTGATACCACATTACCACGTGATCCAAATCAGAAAAAGCAATGGATCTGGCTAACAGGTATGAGAAATATGCGACAGTATGAGCCTGATGAGAGCAAATCCTAGACCGAACCCAGACCTAACATGCGTTGTCCTCTAAAATATTGATCGAAACCAGGTTTCATGGACTGTTTCAGTGTGATACCACATTACCACGTGATGCAAACCAGAAAAAGCAATGGATCTGGCTAACGAGTATGAGAAATATGCGACAGTATGAGCCTGATGAGAGCAAATCCCAGATCTTATCCAGACCTAACATGCGTTATCCTCAAAAATATTGATCGAAACCAGGTTTCATGGACTGTTTCAGTGTGGTACCACGTTACTACGTGATCCAGACCAGTGAAAGCCCAGAATCTGGCCATCAAGTTTGTGAAATATGCGAAAGTACGTGCCTGACGAGGGCAAATCGCAGACCTATCCCAGACATAACATGCGTTATCCTCTAAAATATTGGTCGGAACCAGGTTTCATGGACTGTTTCAGTGTGATACCACATTACCACGTGCTCCAAACCAGAAAAAGCAATGGATCTGGCTAACAAGTATGAGAAATATGCGACAGTATGAGCCTGATGAAGGCAAATCCCACACCTAACCGTGTCCTAACCGGCGTTATCCTGTAAAATGTTGAACGAGACCAGGATTAATCGACTGTTTCAGTGTGGTACCACATTACTACCTGATCCAAACCAGAAGTAACCCAGGATCTGTTCAACAAGTATGTGAAGAATGCGAAAGTACGAGCCTGACGAGTGCAAATCGTAGACCTATCCCAGACATAACATGCGTTATCCTCTAAAATATTGGTCGGAACCAGGTTTCATGGACTGTTTCAGTGTGATACCACATTACCACGTGCTCCAAACCAGAAAAAGCAATGGATCTGGCTAACAAGTATGAGAAATATGCGACAGTATGAGCCTGATGAAGGCAAATCCCACACCTAACCGTGTCCTAACCGGCGTTATCCTATAAAATGTTGAACGAGACCAGGATTAATCGACCGTTTCAGTGTGGTACCACTTTACTACGTGATCCAAACCAGAAAAAGCCAGGGATCTGTTCACCAAGTATGTGATATATGCGAAAGTATGAGTCTGATGAGGGCAAATCCCAGGCCTAACCTAGACCTAACATGCGTTATCCTCTAAAATACTGATCGAAACCAGGTTTCATGGACTGTTTCAGTGTGATACCACATTACCACGTGAACCAAACCAGAAAAAGCAATGGATCTGGCTAACAAGTATGAGAAATATGCGACAGTATGAGCCTGATGAGAGCAAATCCCTGATCTTATCCAGACCTAACATGCGTTATCCTAAAATATTGATCGAAACCAGGTTTAATGGACTGCTTCAGTCTGGTACCACGTTACTACGTGATCCAGACTAGTGAAAACCCAGAATCTGGCCATCAAGTTTGAGAAATATGCGAACGTACGAGCCTGATGAGAGCAAATCCCAGACCTAACCAAGACCTAACAAGCGTTATCCTCTAAAATATTGATCGAGACCAGGTATAATTGACTGTTTCAGTGTGGTACTACATCAGTATGTGATCCAATCCAGAAAAAGCAATGTATCTGGCCAACAGGTATGAGAAATATGCGAAAGTATGAGCCTGATGAGTGCAAATCCCACACCTAACCTAGACCTAACATGCGTTATCATCTAAAATATTGATCGAAACCAGGTTTAATGGACTGTTTCAGTGTGGTACCTCATTACTACGTGATCCAGACCAGAAAAAAACCCAGGATCTGGCCAACAAGTATGAGAAATATGCGAAAGTATGAGTCCGATGAGTGCAAATCCCAGGCCTAACCATGACCTAACATGAGTTACCATCTAAAATATTTATCGAGACCAGGTTTAATGGACTGTTTCAGTGTGGTACCACCTTACTACGTGATCCAAACCAGAAAAAGCCAGGGATCTGTTCAACAGGTATGTGAAATATGCGAAAGTATGAATCTGATGAGGGCAAATCCCAGGCCTAACCTAGACCTAACATGCGTTATCCTCTAAAATATTGATCAAAACCAGGTTTAATGGACTGTTTCAGTGTGGTACCACATTACGACGTGATCCAAACCAGAAAAAGCAATGGATCTGGCTAACAAGTATGAGAAATATGCGACAGTATGAGCCTGATAAGGGCAAATCCTAGACCTATCCCAGACCTAACATGCGTTATCCTCTAAAATATTTATCAAGACCAGATTTAATTGAATGTTTCAGTGTGGTACTACATTACTACGTGATCCAAACCAGAAAAACCCAGGATCTGTTCAACAAGCATGAGAAGAATGCGAAGGTATGAGTCTGATGAGGGCAGATCCCAGACCTATCCCAGACCTAACATGCGTTATCATCTAAAATATTGATCAAAACCAGGTTTAATGGACTGTTTCAGTGTGGTACCACATTACTACGTGATCCTAACCAGAAAAAACCCAGGATCCGTTCAACAAGTATGTGAGGAATGCGAAGGTATGAGCCTGATACGGGCAAATCCTGGACCTAACCCAGACCTAACATGCGTTATCCTCTAAAATGTTGATCGTGTCCAGGTTTAATCGACTGTTTCAGTGTGGTACCACATTACTACCTGATCCAAACCTGAAATAACCCAGGATCTGTTCAACAAGTATGTGAAGAATGCGAAAGTATGAGTCTGATGAAGGCAAATCCCAGGCCTAACCTAGACCTAACATGCGTTATCATCTAAAATATTGATCGAAACCAGGTTTAATGGACTGTTTCAGTGTGGTACCACATTACTACGTGATCCAGACCAGAAAAAATCCCAGGATCTGGCCAACAAGTATGAGAAATATGCGAAAGTATGAGTCCGATGAGTGCAAATCCCAGGCCTAACCAAGACCTAACATGAGTTATCATCTAAAATATTTATCGAGACCAGGTTGAATTGACTGCTATAGGGCGGTACAACATCACTACGTGATCCAAACCAGTGAAAGCACAGAATCTGGCCAACAAGTTTGAGAAATATGCGAAACTATGAGCCTGATGAGGGCAAATCCCAGACCTATCCCAGACCTAACATGCGTTATCCTCTAAAACATTGATCGAAACCAGGTTTAATCGACTGTTTCAGAGTGGTATCACATTACTACGTGATCCAAACCAGAAAAAGCCAGGGATCTGTTCAACAAGTATGTGAACAATGCGAAAGTATGTGTCTGATGAGGGCAAATCCTAGCCCTAACCCAGACCTAACATGCGTTACCTTCTAAAATATTGATCGAGACCAGGTATAATGGACTGTTTCCGTGTGGTACTACATCAGTATGTGATCCAATCCAGAAAATGCAACGTATCTGGCCAACAGGTATGACAAATATACGAAAGTATGAGTCTGTTGAGGGCAAATCCCAGGCCTAACCTAGACCTAACATGCGTTATCATCTAAAAAATTTATCGAGACCAGGTTGAATTGACTGTTTCAGGGCGGTACAACATTACTACGTGATCCAAACCAGTGAAAGCACAGAATCTGGCCAACAAGTTTGAGAAATATGCGAAAATATGAGCCTGATGCGGGCAAATCCCAGACCTATCCCAGACCTAACCTGCGTTATCATCTAAAATATTGATCAAAACCAGGTTTAATGGACCGTTTCAGTGTGGTACCACATTACTACGTGATCCAAACCAGAAAAACCCAGGATCTGTTCAACAAGCATGTGAAGAATGCAAAGGTATGAGTCAGATGAGGGCAGATCCCAGATCTATCCCAGACCTAATATGCGTTATCATCTAAAATATTGCTCAAAACCAGCTTTAATGGGCTTTTTCAGTGAGGTACCACATTACTACGTGATCCTAACCAGAAAAAACCCAGGATCCGTTCAACAAGTATGTGAGGAATGCGAAAGTATGAGTCTGATGAGGGAAAATTCCAGGCCTAACCTAGACCTAACATGCGTTGACCTCTAAAATACTGATCGAAACCAGGTTTCATGGACTGTTTCAGTGGGATACCACATTACCACGTGATCCAGACCAGAAAAAGCAATGGATCTGGCTAACAAGTATGAGAAATATGCGACAGTATGAGCCTGATGAGGGCAAATCCCACACCTAACCGTGTCCTAACCGGCGATATCCTATAAAATGTTGAACGAGACCAGGATTAATCGACCGTTTCAGTGTGGTACCACTTTACTACGTGATCCAAACCAGAAAAAGCCAGGGATCTGTTCAACAAGTATGTGAAATATGCGAAAGTATGAGTCTGATGAGGGCAAATCCCAGGCCTAACCTAGACCTAACATGCGTTATCCTCTAAAATACTGATCGAAACCAGGTTTCATGGACTGTTTCAGTGTGATACCACATTACCACGTGATCCAAACCAGAAAAAGCAATGGATCTGGCTAACAAGTATGAGAAATATGCGACAGTATGAGCCTGATGAGAGCAAATCCCTGATCTTATCCAGACCTAACATGCGTTATCCTAAAATATTGATCGAAACCAGGTTTAATGGACTGTTTCAGTGTGGTACCACGTTACTACGTGATCCAGACCAGTGAAAACCCAGAATCTGGCCATCAAGTTTGAGAAATATGCGAACGTACGAGCCTGATGAGAGCAAACCCCAGACCTAACCAAGACCTAATATGCGTTATTCCCTAGAATATTGATCGAAACCAGGTTTAATGGACTGTTTCAGTATGGTACCACTTTACTACGTGATCCAGACCAGAGAAAGCCCTGTATCTGGCCAACAAGTATGAGAAATATGCGAAAGTATGAGCCCGATGCGGGCAAATCCTGGACCTAACCCAGACCTAACATGCGTTATCCTCTAAAATATTGATCGAGACCAGGTATAATTGACTGTTTCAGTGTGGTACTACATCAGTATGTGATCCAATCCAGAAAAAGCAACGTATCTGGCCAACAGGTATGAGAAATATGCGAAAGTATGAGCCTGATGAGTGCAAATCCCACACCTAACCGAGTCCTAACCGGCGTTATCGTCTAAAATGTTGATCGTGTCCAGGTTTAATCGACTGTTTCAGTGTGGTACCACATTACTACCTGATCCAAACCAGAAATAACCCAGGATCTGTTCAACATGTATGTGAAGAATGCGAAAGCATGAGTCTGATGAGGGCAAATCCCAGGCCTAACCTAGACCTAACATGCGTTATCATCTAAAATATTGATGGAAACCAGGTTTAATGGACTGTTTCAGTGTAGTACCACATTACTACGTTATCCAGATCAGAAAAAACCCAGGATCTGGCCAACAAGTATGAGAAATATGCGAAAGTATGAGTCCGATGAGTGCAAATCCCAGGCCTAACCATGACCTAACATGAGTTATCATCTAAAATATTTATCGAGACCAGGTTGAATTGACTGTTATAGGGCGGTACAACATCACTACGTGATCCAAACCAGTGAAAGCACAGAATCTGGCCAACAAGTTTGAGAAATATGCGAAACTATGAGCCTGATGAGGGCAAATCCCAGACCTATCCCAGACCTAACATGCGTTATCCTCTAAAATATTTATGAAGACCAGGTTTAATTGAATGTTTCAGTGTGGTACCACATTACTACGTGATCCAAACCAGAAAAACCCAGGATCTGTTCAACAAGCATGTGAAGAATGCGAAGGTATGAGTCTGATGAGGGCAGATCCCAGACCTATCCCAGACCTAACATGCGTTATCATCTAAAATATTGATCAAAACCAGGTTTAATGGACTGTTTCAGTGTGGTACCACCTTACTACGTGATCCAAACCAGAAAAAGCCAGGGATCTGTTCAACAGGTATGTGAAATATGCGAAAGTATGAGTCTGATGAGGGCAAATCCCAGGCCTAACCTAGACCTAACATGCGTTATCATCTAAAATATTGATCGAAACCAGGTTTAATGGACTGTTTCAGTGTGATACCACATTACCACGTGATCCAAACAAGAAAAAGCAATGGATCTGGCTAACACGTATGAGAAATATGCGACAGTATGAGCCTGATGAGGGCAAATCCCTCACCTATCCGTGTCCTACCCGGCGTTATCCTATAAAATGTTGATCGAGACCAGGAGTAATCGACTGTTTCAGTGTGGTACCACTTTAGAACGTGATCCAAACCAGAAAAAGCCAGGGATCTTTACAACAAGTATGTGAAAAATGCGAACGTATGAGCCTGACGAGGGCAAATCCCAGACCTTTCCCAGACATAACATGCGTTATCCTCTAAAATATTGGTCGAAACCAGGTTTCATGGACTGTTTCAGTGTGATACCACATTACCACGTGATCCAAACCAGAGAAAGCAATGGATCTGGCTAACAAGTATGAGAAATATGCGACAGTATGAGCCTCATGAGGCCAAATCCCACACCTATCCGTGTCCTAACCGGCGTTATCCTATAAAATGTTGATCCAGACCAGGATTAATCGACTGTTTCAGTGTGGTACCACTATACTACGTGATCCAAACCAGAAAAAGCCAGGGATCTGTTCAACAAGTATGTAAAATATGCGATAGTATGAGTCTGATGAGGGCAAATCCCAGGCCAAACCTAGACCTAACATGCGTTATCCTCTAAAATACTGATCGAAACCAGGTTTCATGGACTGTTTCAGTGTGATACCACATTACCACGTGATCCAAATCAGAAAAAGCAATGGATCTGGCTAACAGGTATGAGAAATATGCGACAGTATGAGCCTGATGAGAGCAAATCCTAGACCGAACCCAGACCTAACATGCGTTGTCCTCTAAAATATTGATCGAAACCAGGTTTCATGGACTGTTTCAGTGTGATACCACATTACCACGTGATGCAAACCAGAAAAAGCAATGGATCTGGCTAACGAGTATGAGAAATATGCGACAGTATGAGCCTGATGAGAGCAAATCCCAGATCTTATCCAGACCTAACATGCGTTATCCTCAAAAATATTGATCGAAACCAGGTTTCATGGACTGTTTCAGTGTGGTACCACGTTACTACGTGATCCAGACCAGTGAAAGCCCAGAATCTGGCCATCAAGTTTGTGAAATATGCGAAAGTACGTGCCTGACGAGGGCAAATCGCAGACCTATCCCAGACATAACATGCGTTATCCTCTAAAATATTGGTCGGAACCAGGTTTCATGGACTGTTTCAGTGTGATACCACATTACCACGTGCTCCAAACCAGAAAAAGCAATGGATCTGGCTAACAAGTATGAGAAATATGCGACAGTATGAGCCTGATGAAGGCAAATCCCACACCTAACCGTGTCCTAACCGGCGTTATCCTGTAAAATGTTGAACGAGACCAGGATTAATCGACTGTTTCAGTGTGGTACCACATTACTACCTGATCCAAACCAGAAGTAACCCAGGATCTGTTCAACAAGTATGTGAAGAATGCGAAAGTACGAGCCTGACGAGTGCAAATCGCAGACCTATCCCAGACATAACATGCGTTATCCTCTAAAATATTGGTCGGAACCAGGTTTCATGGACTGTTTCAGTGTGATACCACATTACCACGTGCTCCAAACCAGAAAAAGCAATGGATCTGGCTAACAAGTATGAGAAATATGCGACAGTATGAGCCTGATGAAGGCAAATCCCACACCTAACCGTGTCCTAACCGGCGTTATCCTATAAAATGTTGAACGAGACCAGGATTAATCGACCGTTTCAGTGTGGTACCACTTTACTACGTGATCCAAACCAGAAAAAGCCAGGGATCTGTTCACCAAGTATGTGATATATGCGAAAGTATGAGTCTGATGAGGGCAAATCCCAGGCCTAACCTAGACCTAACATGCGTTATCCTCTAAAATACTGATCGAAACCAGGTTTCATGGACTGTTTCAGTGTGATACCACATTACCACGTGAACCAAACCAGAAAAAGCAATGGATCTGGCTAACAAGTATGAGAAATATGCGACAGGATGAGCCTGATGAGAGCAAATCCCTGATCTTATCCAGACCTAACATGCGTTATCCTAAAATATTGATCGAAACCAGGTTTAATGGACTGCTTCAGTCTGGTACCACGTTACTACGTGATCCAGACTAGTGAAAACCCAGAATCTGGCCATCAAGTTTGAGAAATATGCGAACGTACGAGCCTGATGAGAGCAAATCCCAGACCTAACCAAGACCTAACAAGCGTTATCCTCTAAAATATTGATCGAGACCAGGTATAATTGACTGTTTCAGTGTGGTACTACATCAGTATGTGATCCAATCCAGAAAAAGCAATGTATCTGGCCAACAGGTATGAGAAATATGCGAAAGTATGAGCCTGATGAGTGCAAATCCCACACCTAACCTAGACCTAACATGCGTTATCATCTAAAATATTGATCGAAACCAGGTTTAATGGACTGTTTCAGTGTGGTACCTCATTACTACGTGATCCAGACCAGAAAAAACCCACGATCTGGCCAACAAGTATGAGAAATATGCGAAAGTATGAGTCCGATGAGTGCAAATCCCAGGCCTAACCATGACCTAACATGAGTTACCATCTAAAATATTTATCGAGACCAGGTTTAATGGACTGTTTCAGTGTGGTACCACCTTACTACGTGATCCAAACCAGAAAAAGCCAGGGATCTGTTCAACAGGTATGTGAAATATGCGAAAGTATGAATCTGGTGAGGGCAAATCCCAGGCCTAACCTAGACCTAACATGCGTTATCCTCTAAAATATTGATCAAAACCAGGTTTAATGGACTGTTTCAGTGTGGTACCACATTACGACGTGATCCAAACCAGAAAAAGCAATGGATCTGGCTAACAAGTATGAGAAATATGCGACAGTATGAGCCTGATAAGGGCAAATCCTAGACCTATCCCAGACCTAACATGCGTTATCCTCTAAAATATTTATCAAGACCAGATTTAATTGAATGTTTCAGTGTGGTACTACATTACTACGTGATCCAAACCAGAAAAACCCAGGATCTGTTCAACAAGCATGAGAAGAATGCGAAGGTATGAGTCTGATGAGGGCAGATCCCAGACCTATCCCAGACCTAACATGCGTTATCATCTAAAATATTGATCAAAACCAGGTTTAATGGACTGTTTCAGTGTGGTACCACATTACTACGTGATCCTAACCAGAAAAAACCCAGGATCCGTTCAACAAGTATGTGAGGAATGCGAAGGTATGAGCCTGATACGGGCAAATCCTGGACCTAACCCAGACCTAACATGCGTTATCCTCTAAAATGTTGATCGTGTCCAGGTTTAATCGACTGTTTCAGTGTGGTACCACATTACTACCTGATCCAAACCTGAAATAACCCAGGATCTGTTCAACAAGTATGTGAAGAATGCGAAAGTATGAGTCTGATGAAGGCAAATCCCAGGCCTAACCTAGACCTAACATGCGTTATCATCTAAAATATTGATCGAAACCAGGTTTAATGGACTGTTTCAGTGTGGTACCACATTACTACGTGATCCAGACCAGAAAAAAACCCAGGATCTGGCCAACAAGTATGAGAAATATGCGCAAGTATGAGTCCGATGAGTGCAAATACCAGGCCTAACCAAGACCTAACATGAGTTATCATCTAAAATATTTATCGAGACCAGGTTGAATTGACTGCTATAGGGCGGTACAACATCACTACGTGATCCAAACCAGTGAAAGCACAGAATCTGGCCAACAAGTTTGAGAAATATGCGAAACTATGAGCCTGATGGGGGCAAATCCCAGACCTATCCCAGACCTAACATGCGTTATCCTCTAAAATATTTATCAAGACCAGGTTTAATTAAATATTTCAGTGTGGTACCACATTACTACGTGATCCAAACCAGAAAAACCCAGGATCTGTTTCCACAAGCATGTGAAGAATGCGAAGGTATGAGTCTGATGAGGGCAGATCCCAGACCTATCCCAGACCTAACATGCGTTATCATCTAAAATATTGATCAAAACCAGGTTTAATGGACTGTTTCAGTGTGGTACCACATTACTACGTGATCCTAACCAGAAAAAACCCAGGATCCGTTCAACAAGTATGTGAGGAATGCGAAAGTATGAGTCTGATGAGGGAAAATCCGACACCTATCCGTGTCCTAACCGGCGTTATCCTATAGAACGTTGATCGAGACCAGGATTAATCGACCGTTTCAGTGTGGTACCACTTTACTACGTGATCCAAACCAGAAAAAGCCAGGGATCTGTTCAACAAGTATGTGATATATGCGAAAGTATGAGTCTGATGAGGGCAAATCCCAGGCCTAACCTAGACCTAACATGCGTTATCCTCTAAAATACTGATCGAAACCAGGTTCCATGGACTGTTTCAGTGTGATACCACATTACCACGTGAACCAAACCAGAAAAAGCAATGGATCTGGCTAACAAGTATGAGAAATATGCGACAGTATGAGCCTGATGAGAGCAAATCCCTGATCTTATCCAGACCTAACATGCGTTATCCTAAAATATTGATCGAAACCAGGTTTAATGGACTCCTTCAGTCTGGTACCACGTTACTACGTGATCCAGACTAGTGAAAACCCAGAATCTGGCCATCAAGTTTGAGAAATATGCGAACGTACGAGCCTGATGAGAGCAAATCCCAGACCTAACCAAGACCTAACAAGCGTTATCCTCTAAAATATTGATCGAGACCAGGTATAATTGACTGTTTCAGTGTGGTACTACATCAGTATGTGATCCAATCCAGAAAAAGCAATGTATCTGGCCAACAGGTATGAGAAATATGCGAAAGTATGAGCCTGATGAGTGCAAATCCCACACCTAACCTAGACCTAACATGCGTTATCATCTAAAATATTGATCGAAACCAGGTTTAATGGACTGTTTCAGTGTGGTACCTCATTACTACGTGATCCAGACCAGAAAAAAACCCAGGATCTGGCCAACAAGTATGAGAAATATGCGAAAGTATGAGTCCGATGAGTGCAAATCCCAGGCCTAACCATGACCTAACATGAGTTGCCATCTAAAATATTTATCGAGACCAGGTTTAATGGACTGTTTCAGTGTGGTACCACCTTACTACGTGATCCAAACCAGAAAAAGCCAGGGATCTGTTCAACAGGTATGTGAAATATGCGAAAGTATGAATCTGATGAGGGCAAATCCCAGGCCTAACCTAGACCTAACATGCGTTATCCTCTAAAATATTGATCGAATCCAGGTTTCATGGACTGTTTCAGTGTGATACCACATTACCACGTGATCCAAACCAGAAAAAGCAATGGATCTGGCTAACAAGTATGAGAAATATGCGACAGTATGAGCCTGATGAGGGCAAATCCCACACCTATCCGTGTCCTACCCGGCGTTATCCTATAAAATGTTGATCGAGACCATGATTAATCGACTGTTTCAGTGTGGTACCACTTTAGAACGTGATCCAAACCAGAAAAAGCCAGGGATCTTTACAACAAGTATGTGAATAATGCGAACGTATGAGCCTGACGAGGGCAAATCCCAGACCTTTCCCAGACATAGCATGCGTTATCCTCTAAAATATTGGTCGAAACCAGGTTTCATGGACTGTTTCAGTGTGATACCACATTACCACGTGATCCAAACCAGAGAAAGCAATGGATCTGGCTAGCAAGTATGAGAAATATGCGACAGTATGAGCCTGATGAGGCCAAATCCCTGATCTTATCCAGACCTAACATGCGTTATCCTAAAATATTGATCGAAACCAGGTTTAATGGACTCCTTCAGTCTGGTACCACGTTACTACGTGATCCAGACTAGTGAAAACCCAGAATCTGGCCATCAAGTTTGAGAAATATGCGAACGTACGAGCCTGATGAGAGCAAATCCCAGACCTAACCAAGACCTAACAAGCGTTATCCTCTAAAATATTGATCGAGACCAGGTATAATTGACTGTTTCAGTGTGGTACTACATCAGTATGTGATCCAATCCAGAAAAAGCAATGTATCTGGCCAACAGGTATGAGAAATATGCGAAAGTATGAGCCTGATGAGTGCAAATCCCACACCTAACCTAGACCTAACATGCGTTATCATCTAAAATATTGATCGAAACCAGGTTTAATGGACTGTTTCAGTGTGGTACCTCATTACTACGTGATCCAGACCAGAAAAAAACCCAGGATCTGGCCAACAAGTATGAGAAATATGCGAAAGTATGAGTCCGATGAGTGCAAATCCCAGGCCTAACCATGACCTAACATGAGTTGCCATCTAAAATATTTATCGAGACCAGGTTTAATGGACTGTTTCAGTGTGGTACCACCTTACTACGTGATCCAAACCAGAAAAAGCCAGGGATCTGTTCAACAGGTATGTGAAATATGCGAAAGTATGAATCTGATGAGGGCAAATCCCAGGCCTAACCTAGACCTAACATGCGTTATCCTCTAAAATATTGATCGAATCCAGGTTTCATGGACTGTTTCAGTGTGATACCACATTACCACGTGATCCAAACCAGAAAAAGCAATGGATCTGGCTAACAAGTATGAGAAATATGCGACAGTATGAGCCTGATGAGGGCAAATCCCACACCTATCCGTGTCCTACCCGGCGTTATCCTATAAAATGTTGATCGAGACCATGATTAATCGACTGTTTCAGTGTGGTACCACTTTAGAACGTGATCCAAACCAGAAAAAGCCAGGGATCTTTACAACAAGTATGTGAATAATGCGAACGTATGAGCCTGACGAGGGCAAATCCCAGACCTTTCCCAGACATAGCATGCGTTATCCTCTAAAATATTGGTCGAAACCAGGTTTCATGGACTGTTTCAGTGTGATACCACATTACCACGTGATCCAAACCAGAGAAAGCAATGGATCTGGCTAGCAAGTATGAGAAATATGCGACAGTATGAGCCTGATGAGGCCAAATCCCACACCTATCCGTGCCCTAACCGGCGTTATCCTATAAAATGTTGATCGAGACCAGGATTAATCGACTGTTTCAGTGTGGTACCACTATACTACGTGATCCAAACCAGAAAAAGCCAGGGATCTGTTCAACAAGTATGTAAAATATGCGATAGTATGAGCCTGATGAGGGCAAATCCCAGGCCTAACCTAGACCTAACATGCGTTATCCTCTAAAATACTGATCGAAACCAGGTTTCATGGACTGTTTCAGTGTGATACCACATTACCACGTGCTCCAAACCAGAAAAAGCAATGGATCTGGCTAACAAGTATGAGAAATATGCGACAGTATGAGCCTGATGAGGGCAAATCCCACACCGAACCGTGTCCTAACCGGCGTTATCATGTAAAATGTTGAACGAGACCAGGATTAATCGACTGTTTCAGTGTGGTACCACTTTGCTACGTGAGCCAAACCAGAAAAAGCCAGGGATCTGTACAACAAGTATGTGAAAAATGCGAACGTATGAGCCTGACGAGGGCAAATCCCAGACCTATCCCAGACATAACATGCGTTGTCCTCTAAAATATTGGTCGAGACCAGGTTTCATGGACTGTTTCAGTGTGATACCACATTACCACGTGATCCAAACCAGAAAAAGCAATGGATCTGGCTAACAAGTATGAGAAATATGCGACAGTATGAGCCTGATGAGGGCAAATCCCACACCTAACCGTGTCCTAACCGGCGTTATCCTATAAAATGGTGAACGAAACCAGGATTAATCGACTGTTTCAGTGTGGTACCACTTTACTACGTGATCCAAACCAGAAAAAGCAAGGGATCTGCTCAACAAGTATGTGAAATATGCGAAGGTATGAGTCTGATGGGGGCAGATCCCAGACCTATCCCAGACCTGACATGCGTTATCATCTAAAATATTGATCAAAACCAGGTTTAATGGACTGTTTCAGTGTGGTACCACATTACGACGTGATCCAAACCAGAAAAAGCAATGGATCTGGCTAACAAGTATGAGAAATATGCGACCGTATGAGCCTGATAAGGGCAAATCCTAGACCTAACCCAGACCTAACTTGCGTTATCCTCTAAAATATTTATCAAGACCAGATTTAATTGAATGTTTCAGTGTGGTACTACATTACTACGTGATCCAAACCAGAAAAACCCAGGATCTGTTCAACAAGCATGAGAAGAATGCGAAGGTATGAGTCTGATGAGGGCAGATCCCAGACCTATCCCAGACCTAACATGCGTTATCATCTAAAATATTGATCAAAACCAGGTTTAATGGACTGTTTCAGTGTGGTACCACATTACTACGTGATCCTAACCAGAAAAAACCCAGGATCCGTTCAACAAGTATGTGAGGAATGCGAAGGTATGAGCCTGATGCGGGCAAATCCTGGACCTAACCCAGACCTAACATGCGTTATCCTCTAAAATGTTGATCGTGTCCAGGTTTAATCGACTGTTTCAGTGTGGTACCACATTACTACCTGATCCAAACCTGAAATAACCCAGGATCTGTTCAACAAGTATGTGAAGAATGCGAAAGTATGAGTCTGATGAAGGCAAATCCCAGGCCTAACCTAGACCTAACATGCGTTATCATCTAAAATATTGATCGAAACCAGGTTTAATGGACTGTTTCAGTGTGGTACCACATTACTACGTGATCCAGACCAGAAAAAAACCCAGGATCTGGCCAACAAGTATGAGAAATATGCGAAAGTATGAGTCCGATGAGTGCAAATCCCAGGCCTAACCAAGACCTAACATGAGTTATCATCTAAAATATTTATCGAGACCAGGTTGAATTGACTGCTATAGGGCGGTACAACATCACTACGTGATCCAAACCAGTGAAAGCACAGAATCTGGCCAACAAGTTTGAGAAATATGCGAAACTATGAGCCTGATGAGGGCAAATCCCAGACCTATCCCAGACCTAACATGCGTTATCCTCTAAAATATTTATCAAGACCAGGTTTAATTAAATGTTTCAGTGTGGTACCACATTACTACGTGATCCAAACCAGAAAAACCCAGGATCTGTTTCCACAAGCATGTGAAGAATGCGAAGGTATGAGTCTGATGAGGGCAGATCCCAGACCTATCCCAGACCTAACATGCGTTATCATCTAAAATATTGATCAAAACCAGGTTTAATGGACTGTTTCAGTGTGGTACCACATTACTACGTGATCCTAACCAGAAAAAACCCAGGATCCGTTCAACAAGTATGTGAGGAATGCGAAAGTATGAGTCTGATGAGGGAAAATCCGACACCTATCCGTGTCCTAACCGGCGTTATCCTATAGAACGTTGATCGAGACCAGGATTAATCGACTGTTTCAGTGTGGTGCCACTATACTACGTGATCCAAACCAGAAAAAGCCAGGGATCTGTTCAACAAGTATGTAAAATATGCGATAGTATGAGTCTGATGAGGGCAAATCCCAGGCCTGACCTAGACCTAACATGCGTTATCATCTAAAATATTTATCGAGACCAGGTTGAATTGACTGTTTCAGTGTGGTACCACATTACTACGTGATCCAAACCAGAAAAAGCCAGGGATCTGTTCAACAAGTATGTAAAATATGCGATAGTATGAGTCTGACAAGGGCAAATCCCAGGCCTAACCTAGACCTAACATGCGTTATCCTCTAAAATACTGATCGAAACCAGGTTTCATGGACTGTTTCAGTGTGATACCACATTACCACATGATCCAAATCAGAAAAAGCAATGGATCTGGCTAACAAGTATGAGAAATATGCGACAGTATGAGCCTGATGAGAGCAAATCCCAGATCTTATCCAGACCTAACATGCGTTATCCTCAAAAATATTGATCGAAACCAGGTTTAATGGACTGTTTCAGTGTGGTACCACGTTACTACGTGATCCAGACCAGTGAAAGCCCAGAATCTGGCCATCAAGTTTGGGAAATATGCGAAAGTACGTGCCTGACGAGGGCAAATCCCAGACCTTTCCCAGACGTAACATGCGTTATCCTCTAAAATATTGGTCGAAACCAGGTTTCATAGACTGTTTCAGTGTGATACCACATTAACACGTGATCCAAACCAGAAGAAGCAATGGATCTGGCTAACAAGTATGAGAAATATACGACAGTATGAGCCTGATGAGGGCAAATCCCACACCTAACCGTGTCCTAACCGGCGATATCCTATAAAATGTTGAACGAGACCAGGATTAATCAACCGTTTCAGTGTGGTACCACTTTACTACGTGATCCAAACCAGAAAATGCCAGGGATCTGTTCAACAAGTATGTGATATATGCGAAAGTATGTGTCTGATGAGGGCAAATCCCAGGCCTAACCTAGACCTAACATGCGTTATCCTCTAAAATACTGATCGAAACCAGGTTTCATGGACTGTTTCAGTGTGATACCACATTAGCACGTGAACCAAACCAGAAAAAGCAATGGATCTGGCTAACACGTATGAGAAATATGCGACAGTATGAGCCTGATGAGAGCAAATCCCTGATCTTATCCAGACCTAACATGCGTTATCCTAAAATATTGATCGAAACCAGGTTTAATGGACTGCTTCAGTCTGGTACCACGTTACTACGTGATCCAGACTAGTGAAAACCCAGAATCTGGCCATCAAGTTTGAGAAATATGCGAACGTACGAGCCTGATGAGAGCAAATCCCAGACCTAACCAAGACCTAACAAGCGTTATCCTCTAAAATATTGATCGAGACCAGGTATAATTGACTGTTTCAGTGTGGTACTACATCAGTATGTGATCCAATCCTGAAAAAGCAATGTATCTGGCCAACAGGTATGAGAAATATGCGAAAGTATGAGCCTGATGAGTGCAAATCCCACACCTAACCTAGACCTAACATGCGTTATCATCTAAAATATTGATCGAAACCAGGTTTAATGGACTGTTTCAGTGTGGTACCTCATTACTACGTGATCCAGACCAGAAAAAAACCCAGGATCTGGCCAACAAGTATGAGAAATATGCGAAAGTATGAGTCCGATGAGTGCAAATCCCAGGCCTAACCATGACCTAACATGAGTTACCATCTAAAATATTTATCGAGACCAGGTTTAATGGACTGTTTCAGTGTGGTACCACCTTACTACGTGATCCAAACCAGAAAAAGCCAGGGATCTGTTCAACAGGTATGTGAAATATGCCAAAGTATGAATCTGATGAGGGCAAATCCCAGGCCTAACCTAGACCTAACATGCGTTATCCTCTAAAATATTGATCGAATCCAGGTTTCATGGACTGTTTCAGTGTGATACCACATTACCACGTGATCCAAACCAGAAAAAGCAATGGATCTGGCTAACAAGTATGAGAAATATGCGACAGTATGAGCCTGATGAGGGCAAATCCCACACCTATCCGTGTCCTACCCGGCGTTATCCTATAAAATGTTGATCGAGACCATGATTAATCGACTGTTTCAGTGTGGTACCACTTTAGAACGTGATCCAAACCAGAAAAAGCCAGGGATCTTTACAACAAGTATGTGAATAATGCGAACGTATGAGCCTGACGAGGGCAAATCCCAGACCTTTCCCAGACATAGCATGCGTTATCCTCTAAAATATTGGTCGAAACCAGGTTTCATGGACTGTTTCAGTGTGATACCACATTACCACGTGATCCAAACCAGAGAAAGCAATGGATCTGGCTAGCAAGTATGAGAAATATGCGACAGTATGAGCCTGATGAGGCCAAATCCCACACCTATCCGTGTCCTAACCGGCGTTATCCTATAAAATGTTGATCGAGACCAGGATTAATCGACTGTTTCAGTGTGGTACCACTATACTACGTGATCCAAACCAGAAAAAGCCAGGGATCTGTTCAACAAGTATGTAAAATATGCGATAGTATGAGCCTGATGAGGGCAAATCCCAGGCCTAACCTAGACCTAACATGCGTTATCCTCTAAAATACTGATCGAAACCAGGTTTCATGGACTGTTTCAGTGTGATACCACATTACCACGTGTTCCAAACCAGAAAAAGCAATGGATCTGGCTAACAAGTATGAGAAATATGCGACAGTATGAGCCTGATGAGGGCAAATCCCACACCGAACCGTGTCCTAACCGGCGTTATCCTGTAAAATGTTGAACGAGACCAGGATTAATCGACTGTTTCAGTGTGGTACCACTTTGCTACGTGAGCCAAACCAGAAAAAGCCAGGGATCTGTACAACAAGTATGTGAAAAATGCGAACGTATGAGCCTGACGAGGGCAAATCCCAGACCTATCCCAGACATAACATGCGTTGTCCTCTAAAATATTGGTCGAGACCAGGTTTCATGGACTGTTTCAGTGTGATACCACATTACCACGTGATCCAAACCAGAAAAAGCAATGGATCTGGCTAACAAGTATGAGAAATATGCGACAGTATGAGCCTGATGAGGGCAAATCCCACACCTAACCGTGTCCTAACTGGCGTTATCCTATAAAATGGTGAACGAAACCAGGATTAATCGACTGTTTCAGTGTGGTACCACTTTACTACGTGATCCAAACCAGAAAAAGCAAGGGATCTGCTCAACAAGTATGTGAAATATGCGAAGGTATGAGTCTGATGGGGGCAGATCCCAGACCTATCCCAGACCTGACATGCGTTATCATCTAAAATATTGATCAAAACCAGGTTTAATGGACTGTTTCAGTGTGGTACCACATTACGACGTGATCCAAACCAGAAAAAGCAATGGATCTGGCTAACAAGTATGAGAAATATGCGACAGTATGAGCCTGATAAGGGCAAATCCTAGACCTATCCCAGACCTAACTTGCGTTATCCTCTAAAATATTTATCAAGACCAGATTTAATTGAATGTTTCAGTGTGGTACCACATTACTACGTGATCCAAACCAGAAAAAACCCAGGATCCGTTCAACAAGTATGTGAGGAATGCGAAGGTATGAGCCTGATGCGGGCAAATCCTGGACCTAACCCAGACCTAACATGCGTTATCCTCTAAAATGTTGATCGTGTCCAGGTTTAATCGACTGTTTCAGTGTGGTACCACATTACTACCTGATCCAAACCTGAAATAACCCAGGATCTGTTCAACAAGTATGTGAAGAATGCGAAAGTATGAGTCTGATGAAGGCAAATCCCAGGCCTAACCTAGACCTAACATGCGTTATCATCTAAAATATTGATCGAAACCGGGTTTAATGGACTGTTTCAGTGTGGTACCACATTACTACGTGATCCAGACCAGAAAAAAACCCAGGATCTGGCCAACAAGTATGAGAAATATGCGAAAGTATGAGTCCGATGAGTGCAAATCCCAGGCCTAACCAAGACCTAACATGAGTTATCATCTAAAATATTTATCGAGACCAGGTTGAATTGACTGCTATAGGGCGGTACAACATCACTACGTGATCCAAACCAGTGAAAGCACAGAATCTGGCCATCAAGTTTGAGAAATATGCGAAACTATGAGCCTGATGAGGGCAAATCCCAGACCTATCCCAGACCTAACATGCGTTATCCTCTAAAATATTTATCAAGACCAGGTTTAATTAAATGTTTCAGTGTGGTACCACATTACTACGTGATCCAAACCAGAAAAACCCAGGATCTGTTTCCACAAGCATGTGAAGAATGCGAAGGTATGAGTCTGATGAGGGCAGATCCCAGACCTATCCCAGACCTAACATGCGTTATCATCTAAAATATTGATCAAAACCAGGTTTAATGGACTGTTTCAGTGTGGTACCACATTACTACGTGATCCTAACCAGAAAAAACCCAGGATCCGTTCAACAAGTATGTGAGGAATGCGAAAGTATGAGTCTGATGAGGGAAAATCCGACACCTATCCGTGTTCTAACCGGCGTTATCCTATAGAACGTTGATCGAGACCAGGATTAATCGACTGTTTCAGTGTGGTACCACTATACTACGTGATCGAAACCAGAAAAAGCCAGGGATCTGTTCAACAAGTATGTAAAATATGCGATAGTATGAGTCTGATGAGGGCAAATCCCAGGCCTGACCTAAACCTAACATGCGTTATCATCTAAAATATTTATCGAGACCAGGTTGAATTGACTGTTTCAGTGTGGTAACACATTACTACGTGATCCAAACCAGAGAAAGCCAGGGATCTGTTCAACAAGTATGTAAAATATGCGATAGTATGAGTCTGACAAGGGCAAATCCCAGGCCTAACCTAGACCTAACATGCGTTATCCTCTAAAATACTGATCGAAACCAGGTTTCATGGACTGTTTCAGTGTGATACCACATTACCACATGATCCAAATCAGAAAAAGCAATGGATCTGGCTAACAAGTATGAGAAATATGCGACAGTATGAGCCTGATGAGAGCAAATCCCAGATCTTATCCAGACCTAACATGCGTTATCCTCAAAAATATTGATCGAAACCAGGTTTAATGGACTGTTTCAGTGTGGTACCACGTTACTACGTGATCCAGACCAGTGAAAGCCCAGAATCTGGCCATCAAGTTTGGGAAATATGCGAAAGTACGTGCCTGACGAGGGCAAATCCCAGACCTATCCCAGACATAACATGCGTTATCCTCTAAGATATTGGTCGGAACCAGGTTTCATGGACTGTTTCAGTGTGATACCACATTACCACGTGCTCCAAACCAGAAAAAGCAGTGGATCTGGCTAACAAGTATGAGAAATATGCGACAGTATGAGCCTGATGAGGGCAAATCCCACACCGAACCGTGTCCTAACCGGCGTTATCCTGTAAAATGTTGAACGAGACCAGGATTAATCGACTGTTTCAGTGTGGTACCACTTTGCTACGTGAGCCAAACCAGAAAAAGCCAGGGATCTGTACAACAAGTATGTGAAAAATGCGAACGTATGAGCCTGACGAGGGCAAATCCCAGACCTATCCCAGACATAACATGCGTTGTCCTCTAAAATATTGGTCGAGACCAGGTTTCATGGACTGTTTCAGTGTGATACCACATTACCACGTGATCCAAACCAGAAAAAGCAATGGATCTGGCTAACAAGTATGAGAAATATGCGACAGTATGAGCCTGATGAGGGCAAATCCCACACCTAACCGTGTCCTAACCGGCGTTATCCTATAAAATGTTGAACGAAACCAGGATTAATCGACTGTTTCAGTGTGGTACCACTTTACTACGTGATCCAAACCAGAAAAAGCAAGGGATCTGCTCAACAAGTATGTGAAATATGCGAAGGTATGAGTCTGATGGGGGCAGATCCCAGACCTATCCCAGACCTGACATGCGTTATCATCTAAAATATTGATCAAAACCAGGTTTAATGGACTGTTTCAGTGTGGTACCACATTACGACGTGATCCAAACCAGAAAAAGCAATGGATCTGGCTAACAAGTATGAGAAATATGCGACAGTATGAGCCTGATAAGGGCAAATCCTAGACCTATCCCAGACCTAACATGCGTTATCCCCTAAAATATTTATCAAGACCAGGTTTAATTGAATGTTCCAGTGTGGTACCACATTACTACGTGATCCAAACCAGAAAAACCCAGGATCTGTTCAACAAGCATGTGAAGAATGCGAAGGTATGAGTCTGATGAGGGCAGATCCCAGATCTGTCCCAGACCTAACATGCGTTATCATCTAAAATATTGATCAAAACCAGGTTTAATGGACTGTTTCAGTGTGGTACCACGTTACTACGTGATCCTAACCAGAAAAAACCCAGGATCCGTTCAACAAGTATGTGAGGAATGCGAAGGTATGAGCCTGATGCGGGCAAATCCTGGACCTAACCCAGACCTAACATGCGTTAACCTCTAAAATGTTGATCGTGTCCAGGTTTAATCGGCTGTTTCAGTGTGGTACCACATTACTACCTGATCCAAACCTGAAATAACCCAGGATCTGTTCAACAAGTATGTGAAGAATGCGAAAGTATGAGTCTGATGAAGGCAAATCCCAGGCCTAACCTAGACCTAACATGCGTTATCATCTAAAATATTGATCGAAACCAGGTTTAATGGACAGTTTCAGCGTGGTACCACATTACTACGTGATCCAGACCAGAAAAAAACCCAGGATCTGGCCAACAAGTATGAGAAATATGCGAAAGTATGAGCCCGATGAGTGCAAATCCCAGGCCTAACCAAGACCTAACATGAGCTATCGTCTAAAATATTTATCGAGACCAGGTTGAATTGACTGCTATAGGGCGGTACAACATCACTACGTGATCCAAACCAGTGAAAGCACAGAATCTGGCCAACAAGTTTGAGAAATATGCGAAACTATGAGCCTGATGAGGGCAAATCCCAGACCTATCCCAGACCTAACATGCGTTATCCTCTAAAATATTTACCAAGACCAGGTTTAATTGAATGTTTCAGTGTGGTACCACATTACTACGTGATCCAAACCAGAAAAACCCAGGATCTGTTCAACAAGCATGTGAAGAATGCGAAGGTATGAGTCTGATGAGGGCAGATCCCAGACCTATCCCAGACCTAACATGCGTTATCATCTAAAATATTGATCAAAACCAGGTTTAATGGACTGTTTCAGTGTGGTACCACATTACTTCGTGATCCTAACCAGAAAAAACCCAGGATCCGTTCAACAAGTATGTGAGGAATGCGAAAGTATGAGTCTGATGAGGGAAAATCGCAGGCGTAACCTAGACCTAACATGCGTTATCCTCTAAAATATTGGTCGAAACCAGGTTTCATGGACTGTTTCAGTGTGATACCACATTACCACGTGATCCAAACCAGAAAAAGCAATGGATCTGGCTAACAAGTATGAGAAATATGCGACAGTATGAGCCTGATGAGGGCAAATCCGACACCTAACCGTGTCCTAACCGGCGTTATCCTATAAAATGTTGATCGAGTCCAGGATTAATCGACTGTTTCAGTGTGGTACCACTATACTACGTGATCCAAACCAGAAAAAGCCAGGGATCTGTTCAACAAGTATTTAAAATATGCGATAGTATGAGACTGATGAGGGCAAATCCCAGGCCTGAACTAGACCAAACATGCGTTATCCTCTAAAATACTGATCGAAACCAGGTTTCATGGACTGTTTCAGTGTGATACCACAGTACACTGTACGTGATCCAAACCAGAAAAAGCAATGGATCTGGCTAACAAGTATGAGAAATATACGACAGTATGAGCCTGATGAGGGCAAATCCGACACCTAACCGTGTCCTAACCGGCGTTATCCTATAAAATGTTGAACGAGACCAGGATTAATCGACTGTTTCAGTGTGGTACCACTTTACTACGTGATCCAAACCAGAAATAGCCAGGGATCTGTTCAACAAGTATGTGAAGTATGCGAAAGTATGAGTCTGATGAGGGGAAATCCCAGGCCTAACCTATACCTAATATGCGTTATCCTCTAAAATATTGATCGAAAGCAGCTTTAATGGACTGTTTCAGTGTGGTACCACATTAGTACGTGATCCAAACCAGAATAAGCCAGGGATCTGTTCAACAAGAATGTGAAAAACTCGAATATATGACCCTGATGAGAGCAAATCCCAGACCTAACCAAGACCTAACATGCGTTATTCTCTAAAATATTGATCGAAACCAGGTTTAATCGACTGTTTCAGAGTGGTACCACATTACTACCTGATCCAAACCAGAAATAACCCAGGATCCGTTCAACAAGTATGTGAAGAATGCGAAAGTATGAGTCTGATGAGGGCAAATCCCAGGCCTAACCTAGACCTAACATGCGTTATCATCTAAAATATTTATCGAGACCAGGTTGAATTGACTGTTTCAGTGTGGTATCACATTACTGCGTGATCCAAACCAGAAAAAGCCCAGGACCTGTTCAACAAGCATGTGAAGAATGCGAAGGTATGAGTCTGATGTGGGCAGATCCCAGACCTATCCCAGACCTAACATGCGTTATCATCTAAAATATTGACCAAAACCAGGTTTAATGGACTGTTTCAGTGTGGTACCACCTTACTACGTGATCCAAACCAGAAAAAGCCAGGGATCTGTTCAACAGGTATGTGAAATATGCGAAAGTATGAGTCTGATGAGGGCAAATCCCAGGCCTAACCTAGACCTATCATGCGTTATGCTCTAAAATATTGATCGAAACCAGGTCTAATGGACCGTTTCAGTGTGGTACCACATTACTACGTGATCCAGACCAGAAAAAGCCCTGTATCTGGCCAACAAGTATGAGAAATATGCGAAAGTATGAGCCTGATGCGGGCAAATCCTGCACCTGACCCAGACCTAACATGCGTTATCCTCTAAAATATTGATCGAGACCAGGTATAATTGACTGTTTCAGTGTGGTACTACATCAGTATGTGATCCAATCCAGAGAAAGCAACGTATCTGACCAACAGGTATGAGAAATATGCGAAAGTATGAGCCTGGTGAGTGCAAATCCCACACCTAACCGAGTCCTAACCGGCGTTATCCTCTAAAATGTTGATCGTGTCCAGGTTTAATCGACTGTTTCAGTGTGGTACCACATTACTACGTGATCCAAACCAGAAAAACCCAGGATCTGTTCAACAAGCATGTGAAGAATGCGAAGGTATGAGTCTGATGAGGGCAGATCCCAGACCTATCCCAGACCTAACATGCGTTATCATCTAAAATATTGATCAAAACCAGGTTTAATGGACTGTTTCAGTGTGATACCACAGTACACTGTACGTGATCCAAACCAGAAAAAGCAATGGATCTGGCTAACAAGTATGAGAAATATACGACAGTATGAGCCTGATGAGGGCAAATCCGACACCTAACCGTGTCCTAACCGGCGATATCCTATAAAATGTTGAACGAGACCAGGATTATTCGGCCGTTTCAGTGTGGTACCACTATACTACGTGATCCAAACCAGAAAAAGCCAGGGATCTGTTCAACAAGTATGTGAAGTATGCGAAAGTATGAGTCTGATGAGGGCAAATCCCAGATCCTATCCAGACCTAACATACGTTATCCTCAAAAATATTGATCGAAACCAGGTTTAATGGACTGTTTCAGTGTGGTACCACCTTACTACGTGATCCAAACCAGAAAAAGCCAGGGATCTGTTCAACAGGTATGTGAAATATGCGAAAGTATGAGTCTGATGAGGGCAATCCCCAGGCCTAACCTAGACCTAACATGCGTTATCCTCTAAAATACTGATCGAAACCAGGTTTCATGGACTGTTTCAGTGTGATACCACATTACGACGTGATCCAAACCAGAAAAAGCAATGGATCTGGCTGACAAGTATGAGAAATATGCGACAGTATGAGCCTGATGAGGGCAAATCCCACACCTAACCGTGTCCTAACCGGCGTTATCCTGTAAAATGTTGAACGAGACCAGGTTTAATGGACTGTTTCAGTGTGGTACCACCTTACTACGTGATCCAAACCAGAAAAAGCCAGGGATGTGTTCAACAGGTATGTGAAATATGCGAAAGTATGAGTCTGATGAGGGCAAATCCCAGGCCTAACCTAGACCTAACATGCGTTATCCTCTAAAATATTGATCGAATCCAGGTTTCATCGACTGTTTCAGTGTGATACCACATTACCACGTGATCCAAACCAGAAAAAGCAATGGTTCTGGCTAACAAGTATGAGGAATATGCGACAGTATGAGCCTGATGAGGGCAAATCCCACACCTATCCGTGACCTACCCGGCGTTATCCTATAAATTGTTGATCGAGATCAGGATTAATCGACTGTTTCAGTGTGGTACCACTTTAGAACGTGATCCAAACCAGAAAAAGCCAGGGATCTTTACATCAAGTATGTGAAAAATGCGAACGTATGAGCCTGACGAGGGCAAATCCCAGACCTTTCCCAGACATAACATGCGTTATCCTCTAAAATATTGGTCGAAACCAGGTTTCATGGACTGTTTCAGTGTGATACCACATTACCACGTGATCCTAACCAGAGAAAGCAATGGATCTGGCTAACAAGTATGAGAAATATGCGACAGTATGAGCCTGATGAGGCCAAATCCCACACCTATCCGTGTCCTAACCGGCGTTATCCTATAAAATGTTGATCGAGACCAGGATTAATCGACTGTTTCAGTGTGGTACCACTATACTACGTGATCCAAACCAGAAAAAGCCAGGGATCTGTTCAACAAGTATGTAAAATATGCGATAGTATGAGTCTGATGAGGGCAAATCCCAGGCCTAACCTAGACCTAACATGCGTTATCCTCTAAAATACTGATCGAAACCAGGTTTCATGGACTGTTTCAGTGTGATACCACATTACCACGTGATCCAAATCTGAAAAAGCAATGGATCTGGCTAACAAGTATGAGATATATGCGACAGTATGAGCCTGATGAGGGCAAATCCTAGACCGAACCCAGACCTAACATGCGTTATCCTCTAAAATATTGATCGAAAACAGGTTTAGTTGACTGCTTCTGAGTGGTACCACTTTACTACGTGATCCAAACCAGAAAAAGCCCCAGAATCTGGCCATCAAGTATGAGAAATATGCGAACGTACGAGCCAGCTGAGAGCAAATCCCAGACCTAACCAAGACCTAACATGCGTTATTCTCTAGAATATTGATCGATACCTGGTTTAATCGACTGTTTCAGTGTGGTACCACTTTACTACGTGATCCAAACCAGAAAAAGCCAGGGATCTGTTCAACAGGTATGTGAAATATGCGAAAGTATGAGTCTGATGAGGGCAAACCCCAGGCCTAACCTAGACCTAACATGCGTTATCCTCTAAAATACCGATCGAAACCAGGTTTCATGGACTGTTTCAGTGTGATACCACATTACGACATGATCCAAACCAGAAAAAGCAATGGATCTGGCTAACAAGTATGAGAAATATGCGACAGTATGAGCCTGATGAGTTCAAACCCAGGCCAAACCTAGACATAACATGCGTTATCCTGTAAAGTATTGATCAAAACCAGGTTTAATCGACTGTTTCAGTGTGGTACCACATTACTATGTGATCCAAGCCAGAAAAAAACCCAGTATTCGTTCAACAAGTATGTGAAGAATGCGAAAGTATGTGTCTGATGAGGGAAAATCCCAGGCCTAACTTAGACCTGACATGTGTTACCCTCTAAAATATTGATCGAAACCAGGTTTAATGGACTGTTTCAGTGTGGTACCACATCACTACGTGATGCAAACCTGAAAAATACCCAGGCTCCGTTCAACATGTATGTGAAGAATGCGAAAGTATGTGTCTGATGAGGGAAAATCCCAGGCCTAACCTAGTACTAACATGCGTTTCCCTCAAAAATATTTATCAGTACCAGGTTTAATTGAATGTTTCAGTGTGGTACCACATTTCTACGTGATCCAAACCAGAAAAAACCCAGGATCTGTTCAACAAGTATGTGGAAAATGCGAAAGTATGTGTCTGATGAGGGCAAATCCCAGGCCTAACCCAGACCTAAAATGCGATATCCTCTAAAATATTGATCAAAACCAGGTTTAATGGACTGTTTCAGTGTGGTACCACCTTACTACGTGATCCAAACCAGAAAAAGCCAGGGATCTGTTTAACAGGTATGTGAAATATGCGAAAGTATGAGTCTGATGAGGGCAAATCCCAGGCCTAACCTAGACCTAACATGCGTTATCCTCTAAAATATTGATCGAATCCAGGTTTCATGGACTGTTTCAGTGTGATACCACATTACCACGTGATCCAAACCAGAAAAAGCAATGGATCTGGCTAACAAGTATGAGGAATATGCGACAGTATGGGCCTGATGAGGGCAAATCCCACACCTATCCGTGACCTACCCGGCGTTATCCTATGAAATGTTGATCGAGATCAGGATTAATCGACTGTTTCAGTGTGGTACCACTTTAGAACGTGATCCAAACCAGAAAAAGCCAGGGATCTTTACATCAAGTATGTGAAAAATGCGAACGTATGAGCCTGACGAGGGCAAATCCCAGACCTTTCCCAGACATAACATGCGTTATCCTCTAAAATACTGATCGAAACCAGGTTTCATGGATTGTTTCAGTGTGATACCACATTACGACATGATCCAAACCAGAAAAAGCAATGGATCGGGCTAACAAGTATGAGAAATATGCGACAGTATGAGCCTGATGAGTGCAAATCCTAGACCTAACCCAGACCTAACATGCGTTATCCTCTAAAATATTTATCAAGACCAGGTTTAATTGACTGTTTCAGTGTGGCATCACATTACTACGTGATCCAAACCAGTGGGAGCCCAGTATCTGGCCAACAAGAATGAGAAATATGCGAAAGTATGACCCTGATGAAAGCAAATCGCAGACCTTATCCAGACCTAGCATATGTTATCCTCAAAAATATTGGTCGAAACCAGGTTTAATGGACTGTCTCAGTGTGGTACCACGTTACTACGTGATCCAGATCAGTGAAAGCCCAGAATCTGGCCATCAAATATGAGAAATATGCGAACGTACGATCCTGATGAGAGCAAATCCCAGACCTAACCAAGACCTAACATGCGCGAAGTTCTAAAATATTGATCGAAACCAGGTTTAATGGACTGATGCAGCGTGGTACCACATTACTACGTGATCCAGACCAGAAAAAAACCCAGGATCTGGCCAACAAGTATGCGAAATATGCGAAAGTATGAGTCTGATGAGGCCAAATCCCAGGACTAACCTTGACCTAGCATGAGTTATCCTCTAAACTATTCATCGAAACCAGGTTTAATGGGCTGTATCAGTGTGATACCACATTACCACATGATCCAAACCAGGAAAAGCCCGGGATCGGGCCAACTAGTATGTGAAGAATGCGAAAGTATGAGCCTGACGAGGGCAAATCCCGGACCTATCCCAGACATAACCTGCGTTATCCTCCAAAATATTGATCGAAACCAGGTTTAATTGACTGTTTCAGTGTGGTACCACATTACTACGTGATCCAAACCAGAAAAAGCCCGGAACCTGGTAATCAAGTATGAGAAATATCCGAAAATACGAGCCTGATGAGAGCAAATCCCAGACCTTACCTAGACCTAACATGAGTTACTCTCTAAGATATTGATCGAAACCAGGTTTAATGGACTGTTTCAGTGTGGTACCACATTACTACGTGATACAAACCCGAAAAAACCCAGGATCTGTTCAACAAGTATGTGTAGAATGCGAAAGTATGTGTCTGATTAGGGCAAATCCCAGGCCTAACCTAGGCATAACATGCGTTATCCTCTAAAATATTGATCGAAACCAGGTTTAATCGACTGTTACAGTGTGGTACCACATTACTATGTGATCCAAACCAGAAAAAGCCAGGGATCTGTTCAACAAGTATGTGAAATATGCGAAAGTATGAGTCTGATGAGGGCAATCCACAGGCCTAACCTAGACCTAACATGCGTTATCCTCTAAAATACTGATCGAAACCAGGTTTCATGGACTGTTTCAGTGTGATACCACATTACGACGTGATCCAAACCAGAAAAAGCAATGGATCTGGCTGACAAGTATGAGAAATATGCGACAGTATGAGCCTGATGAGGGCAAATCCCACACCTAACCGTGTCCTAACCGGCGTTATCCTGTAAAATGTTGAACGAGACCAGGTTTAATGGACTGTTTCAGTGTGGTACCACCTTACTACGTGATCCAAACCAGAAAAAGCCAGGGATCTGTTCAACAGGTATGTGAAATATGCGAAAGTATGAGTCTGATGAGGGCAAATCCCAGGCCTAACCTAGACCTAACATGCGTTATCCTCTAAAATATTGATCGAATCCAGGTTTCATGGACTGTTTCAGTGTGATACCACATTACCACGTGATCCAAACCAGAAAAAGCAATGGATCTGGCTAACAAGTATGAGGAATATGCGACAGTATGAGCCTGATGAGGGCAAATCCCACACCTATCCGTGACCTACCCGGCGTTATCCTATAAATTGTTGATCGAGATCAGGATTAATCGACTGTTTCAGTGTGGTACCACTTTAGAACGTGATCCAAACCAGAAAAAGCCAGGGATCTTTACATCAAGTATGTGAAAAATGCGAACGTATGAGCCTGACGAGGGCAAATCCCAGACCTTTCCCAGACATAACATGCGTTATCCTCTAAAATATTGGTCGAAACCAGGTTTCATGGACTGTTTCAGTGTGATACCACATTACCACGTGATCCTAACCAGAGAAAGCAATGGATCTGGCTAACAAGTATGAGAAATATGCGACAGTATGAGCCTGATGAGGCCAAATCCCACACCTATCCGTGTCCTAACCGGCGTTATCCTATAAAATGTTGATCGAGACCAGGATTAATCGACTGTTTCAGTGTGGTACCACTATACTACGTGATCCAAACCAGAAAAAGCCAGGGATCTGTTCAACAAGTATGTAAAATATGCGATAGTATGAGTCTGATGAGGGCAAATCCCAGGCCTAACCTAGACCTAACATGCGTTATCCTCTAAAATACTGATCGAAACCAGGTTTCATGGACTGTTTCAGTGTGATACCACATTACCACGTGATCCAAATCAGAAAAAGCAATGGATCTGGCTAACAAGTATGAGATATATGCGACAGTATGAGCCTGATGAGGGCAAATCCTAGACCGAACCCAGACCTAACATGCGTTATCCTCTAAAATATTGATCGAAAACAGGTTTAGTTGACTGCTTCTGAGTGGTACCACTTTACTACGTGATCCAAACCAGAAAAAGCCCCAGAATCTGGCCATCAAGTATGAGAAATATGCGAACGTACGAGCCAGCTGAGAGCAAATCCCAGACCTAACCAAGACCTAACATGCGTTATTCTCTAGAATATTGATCGATACCTGGTTTAATCGACTGTTTCAGTGTGGTACCACTTTACTACGTGATCCAAACCAGAAAAAGCCAGGGATCTGTTCAACAGGTATGTGAAATATGCGAAAGTATGAGTCTGATGAGGGCAAACCCCAGGCCTAACCTAGACCTAACATGCGTTATCCTCTAAAATACCGATCGAAACCAGGTTTCATGGACTGTTTCAGTGTGATACCACATTACGACATGATCCAAACCAGAAAAAGCAATGGATCTGGCTAACAAGTATGAGAAATATGCGACAGTATGAGCCTGATGAGTTCAAACCCAGGCCAAACCTAGACATAACATGCGTTATCCTGTAAAGTATTGATCAAAACCAGGTTTAATCGACTGTTTCAGTGTGGTACCACATTACTATGTGATCCAAACCAGAAAAAAACCCAGTATACGTTCAACAAGTATGTGGAAAATGCGAAAGTATGTGTCTGATGAGGGCAAATCCTAGGCCTAACCCAGACCTAACATGCGATATCCTCTAAAATATCGATCGAAGCTGAGTTTCATTTACTGTTTCAGTGTGCTACCACATTACTACGTGATCCAATCCAGAAAAAGTCCAGGATCTAGCCATGAAGTATGAGAAATATGCGGAATTAAGAGCCAGATTAGGGCAAATCCTAGACCTAACCCAGACCTAACATGCGTTATCCTCTGAAATATTTATCAAGACTAGGTTTAATTGAATGTTTCAGTGTGGTACCACATTACTACGTGATCCAATCCAGAAAAAGTCCAGGATCTAGCCATGAAGTATGAGAAATATGCGAAATTATGAGCCTGATTAGGGCAAATCCTAGACCTAACCCAGACCTTCCATGCGTTATCCACTGAAATATTTATCAAGACCAGGTTTAATTGATTGTTTCAGTGTGGTACCACATTACTACGTGATCCAAACCAGAAAAAAACCCAGGACCTTTACAACAAGTATGTGAAGAATGCGATAGCATGAGCCTAACAAGGGCAAATCCCAGACCTATCCCAGACATTACTAGCGTTATCATCTAAGATATTGATCGAAACCAGGTTTAATCGACTGTTTCAGTGTGGTACCACATTACTACGTGATCCAATCCAGAAAAAGCCCTGGATCTAGCCATCAAGTATGAGAAATATGCGAAAGTATGAGCCTGATGAGGGCAAATCCTAGACCTAACCCAGACCTAACATGCGTTATCCTTTAAAATATTTATCAAAACCAGGTTTAATTGAATGTCTCAGTGTGGTACCACCTTACTACGTGATCCAAACTAAAAAAAACCCGGGGTCTGTTCAAGAAGTATGTGAAAAACGCGGAACTATGAGCCCGATGAGGGCAAATCCCAGAACTATCCCAGCCGTAACATGCGTTATCCTCTAAAATATTGATTGAAACCAGGTTTAATGGGCTGTTTCAGTGTGGTACCACATTACTACGGGATCCAAACCAGAAAAAGCACAGAATCTGGCCATCAAGTATGAGACATATGCGAAAGTACGAGCCTGATGAGAGCAAATCCCAGACCTAACCAAGACCTAACATGCGTTATTTTCTAAAATATTGATCGAAACCAGGATTAATGGACTGTTCCAGTGTGGTACCACATTACTACGGGATCCAAACCAGAAAAAGCACAGAATCTGGCCATCAAGTATGAGAAAAATGCGAAAGTACGAGCCTGATCAGAGCAAATCCCAGTCCTAACCTAGGCCTAACATGAGTTATTCTCCAAAATATTGATCGAAACCAGGTTTAATGGACTGTTTCAGTGGGGTACCACATTACTACGTGATCCAAACCAGAAAAATACCCAGGATCTGTTCAAGAAGTATGTGGATATTGCGAACGTATGTGTCTGATGAGGGCAAATCCCAGGCCTAACCTAGACATAACATGCGTTACCCTCAAAAATATTTATCAAGACCAGTTTTAATTGAATGTTTCAGTGTGGTACCACATTACTACGTGATCCAAACCAGAAAAAACCCAGGATCTGTTCAACAAGTATGTGGAAAATGCGAAAGTATGTGTCTGATGAGGGCAAATCCCAGGCCTAACCTAGACATAACATGCGTTATCCTCTAAAATATTGATCGAAACCAGGTTTAATGGACTGTTTCAGTGTGGTACCACATTACTACGGGATCCAAACCAGAAAAAGCACAGAATCTGGCCATCAAGTATGAGAAATATGCGAAAGTACGAGCCTGATCAGAGCAAATCCCAGTCCTAACCTAGGCCTAACATGAGTTATTCTCCAAAATATTGATCGAAACCAGATTTAATGGACTGTTTCAGTGGGGTACCACATTACTACGTGATCCAAACCAGAAAAATACCCAGGATCTGTTCAAGAAGTATGTGGATATTGCGAACGTATGTGTCTGATGAGGGCAAATCCCAGGCCTAACCTAGACATAACATGCGTTACCCTCAAAAATATTTATCAAGACCAGTTTTAATTGAATGTTTCAGTGTGGTACCACATTACTACGTGATCCAAACCAGAAAAAACCCAGGATCTGTTCAACAAGTATGTGGAAAATGCGAAAGTATGTGTCTGATGAGGGCAAATCCCAGGCCTAACCTAGACATAACATGCGTTATCCTCTAAAATATTGATCGAAACCAGGTTTAATGGACTGTTTCAGTGTGGTACCACATTACTACGGGATCCAAACCAGAAAAAGCACAGAATCTGGCCATCAAGTATGAGAAATATGCGAAAGTACGAGCCTGATCAGAGCAAATCCCAGTCCTAACCTAGGCCTAACATGAGTTATTCTCCAAAATATTGATCGAAACCAGATTTAATGGACTGTTTCAGTGGGGTACCACATTACTACGTGATCCAAACCAGAAAAATACCCAGGATCTGTTCAAGAAGTATGTGGATATTGCGAACGTATGTGTCTGATGAGGGCAAATCCCAGGCCTAACCTAGACATAACATGCGTTACCCTCAAAAATATTTATCAAGACCAGTTTTAATTGAATGTTTCAGTGTGGTACCACATTACTACGTGATCCAAACCAGAAAAAACCCAGGATCTGTTCAACAAGTATGTGGAAAATGCGAAAGTATGTGTCTGATGAGGGCAAATCCCAGGCCTAACCTAGACATAACATGCGTTATCCTCTAAAATATTGATCGAAACCAGGTTTAATGGACTGTTTCAGTGTGGTACCACATTACTACGGGATCCAAACCAGAAAAAGCACAGAATCTGGCCATCAAGTATGAGAAATATGCGGAATTAAGAGCCAGATTAGGGCAAATCCCAGTCGTAACGTAGGCCTAACATGAGTTATTCTCTAAAATATTGATCGAAAGCAGGTTTAATCGACTGTTTCAGTGTGGTACCACATTACTACGTGATCCAAACCAGAAAAAACCCAGGATCCGTTCAACAAGTATCTGAAGAATCCCCGACGGCGTCAGCACGGTGTGTTATGCGGATGACACACTGGTGCTGGCCGTCGGGGCGCACTGGGGGAGGGCCATGCGTCGCGCGGAGGAGGGGTCGCAACGCGTCGTCGACCGGATCAGGGGGATGAGGATGACGGTGGCGGTCCATAAGACCGAGGTGATTGCGTTTCATTCACCTCGGCAGGATCCGCCACCCCCTCTGATTCGGGTGGGTGAGGCTGACATCGAGGTGAAGCCCCAGATCAGGTATCTGGGGCTGATCCTCGATAGCCACTGGCGTTTCGAGAAGCATTTCCGCTGCCTGGTCCCCCGGTTGGAAAGGATGGTTGCGGCTCTGGGCCAGATCCTGCCCAATCTGGGGGGCCCGACGGGCCGAGTTCGTCGCCTCTATGTGGCAATGGTCCAGTCGGTGGCCCTATACGGGGCCCCCGTCTGGGCGGACGACCTGGCTGCCTCCCGGCGCAGCATGACTATGCTGCGTCGGGTGCAGAGGCGCATGGCGCTCAGGGTCGTCCGCGGGTATCGGACCATGTCACATGAGGCGGCGACGGTTCTAGCGGGGATGCCGCCCATGGACCTGCTCGCGCGGTCGCACGCGGTGATGTACCGGCACCGCGTCGACCGTCGCGCGGGGGTGGGGGCGGTCCCGGGCGGGCAGGAACCTGCTTGGGGCGATTTGAAGCGCCAGGCCCGGCAGTCCGTGTTGCTCGCGTGGCAGGAGCGGCTGGCTCTGCCAACCGCGGGGCACCGGACTGTCGGGGCTGTTCGGCCACTCCTGAAGGAGTGGCTGGGCAGAGGCCATGGCAGCCTCACCTACCGGCTGGCACAGGTGTTTTCCGGGCATGGCAGCTTCGGAAGATACCTGTGCCGGATAGGGAAGGAGCCGACGGCGCGTTGCTGCCACTGCGACGCTGAGCAGGACACGGCGGATCATACCCTGGAGGTATGCCCCGCGTGGGAGGGGGAGCGCCGTGTCCTGGTCGGCGTCGTCGGGCGGGATGTCTCGCTGCCGGGCGTGGTGCGCGCCATGCTCGGCAGCGAGGAGAAGTGGAGGGCCGTGGCCTCCTTCTGCGAGAACGTAATGTTGCAGAAGGAGGCCGCGGGGAGGGAGCGCGAGGTGCAGCGGCGCGCTGAAGCTCGCGCTCGTGCGGTGGCCCGAGGTCGTCGCCCGGTCGCGAGGCGTCGCGGGCGGCCGCCTCGGCGTGGCGGATGACCTAGGCTGGGAGGGGGGTCCTGAGGGGACCCTCCTCCCGCCAGGCGGCGCCGGGTCGGACCGGTTGGGGGTAGGAGTGCCTCCCCCTACCGGTCCGACGCAAGGGGAGGCACCCTCGGCGGTCTGGTGCGGCCATGAACGCCCGGCCGCCGAGGGGTGGAAACGGGGTCGCGGGCGGTTGCGAGTTGGGGCTCGCAGCCGCCACTAAACGCGGCCCCGGGACGGATAGCGGCGGGATGGAGTGGCCCCGTCCCGCCGCTATGAGGCAGTGTGTCTACTGGGGGGACCGATTGTCCCCCCGGGGGATGGGCGCGAAAGCGTGGGCACGGGGAGGATACCGGAAGAATGCTTCGAGCGATTCCCGGTACCCTCCCAAAGCGTGCCGAAGGGTCACCGTGGGGTTTTTAGTGGGTAGGTCCCGCGCCTGTCGTTGTACGGGCGCGGGGAATCCCACACACCCCTCCCACCTCTCCCCAAGGAGGTGGGAGGGAGTCTTTCGAAGATTTTCCCCACGACAAAAAAAAAAAAAAAAAAAAAAGTATCTGAAGAATGCGAAAGTATGTGTCTGATGAGGGCAAATCCTAGAACTAACCCAGACCTAACATGCGTTATCCTCTAAAATATTTATCAAGACCAGGTTTTATTGAATGTTTCAGTGTGGTACCACATTACAATGTGATCCAAACCAGAAAAAGCCCAGAATCTGGCCATCAACTATGAGAAATATGCGAAAATATGACCCTGATGAGGGCAAACCCCAGAACTAACCTAGACCTAACATGCGTTTTCCTCAAAAATATTGATCGACACCAGGTTTAATCGACTGTTTCAGTGTGGTACCACATTACTACGTGATCCAAACCAGAAAAAGCCAGGGATCTG
Source organism: Colletes latitarsis (assembly GCF_051014445.1). NCBI lineage: Eukaryota > Metazoa > Arthropoda > Insecta > Hymenoptera > Colletidae > Colletes > Colletes latitarsis. The sequence goes on from NC_135136.1 coordinate 19,942,952, forward strand.
TTCAACAAGTATGTGAAAAATGCGAAAATATGACCCCGATGAGGGCAAATCCCGGACCTATCCCAGACCTAACTTGCGTTATCCTCTAAAATATTGATCGAAACGGGGTTTAATTTACTGTTTCAGGGTGGTACCACATTACTACGTGAGACAATCCAGAAAAAGCCCAGAATCTAGCCATGAAGTATGAGAAATATGCGAAATTATGAGCCCGATTAGGGCAAATCCTAGACCTAACCCAGACCTAACATCCGATATCCTCTAAAATATTTATCAAGACCAGGTTTTATTGAATGTTTCAGTGTGGTACCACATTACAATGTGTTCCAAACCAGAAAAAAACCCAGGATCTGTACAACAAGTATGTGAAGAATGCGAAAGTATGAGCCTGACGAGGGCAAATCCCGGACCTATCTCAGACATAACTTGCGTTATCCTCTAAAATATTGATCAAAACCAGGTTTAATGGACTGTTTCAGTGTGGTACCACATTACTACGTGATCCTAACCAGAAAAAACCCAGGATCCGTTCAACAAGTATGTGAGGAATGCGAAAGTATGAGTTGATGAGGGAAAATCCGACACCTATCCGTGTCCTAACCGGCGTTATCCTATAGAACGTTGATCGAGACCAGGATTAATCGACTGTTTCAGTGTGGTACCACTATACTACGTGATCCAAACCAGAAAAAGCCAGGGATCTGTTCAACAAGTATGTAAAATATGCGATAGTATGTGTCTGATGAGGGCAAATCCCAGGCCTGACCTAGACCTAACATGCGTTATCATCTAAAATATTTATCGAGACCAGGTTGAATTGACTGTTTCAGTGTGGTACCACTTTACTACGTGATCCAAACCAGAAAAAGCCAGGGATCTGTTCAACAAGTATGTAAAATATGCGATAGTATGAGTCTGATAAGGGCAAATCCCAGGCCTAACCTAGACCTAACATGCGTTATCCTCTAAAATATTGATCAAAACCAGGTTTAATGGACTGTTTCAGTGTGATACCACAGTACACTGCACGTGATCCAAACCAGAAAAAGCAATGGATCTGGCTAACAAGTATGAGAAATATACGACAGTATGAGCCTGATGAGGGCAAATCCGACACCTAACCGTGTCCTAACCGGCGTTATCCTATAATATGTTGAACGAGACCAGGATTAATCGACTGTTTCAGTGTTGTACCACTTTACTACGTGATCCAAACCAGAAATAGCCAGGGATCTGTTCAACAAGTATGTGAATTATGCGAAAGTATGAGTCTGATGAGGGCAAATCCCAGGCCTAACCTATACCTAATATGCGTTTTCCTCTAAAATATTGATCGAAAGCAGCTTTAATGGACTGTTTCAGTGTGGTACCACATTAGTACGTGATCCAAACCAGAATAAGCCAGGGATCTGTTCAACAAGAATGTGAAAAACTCGAATGTATGACCCTGATGAGAGCAAATCCCAGACCTAACCAAGACCTAACATGCGTTATTCTCTAAAATATTGATCGAAACCGGGTTTAATCGACTGTTTCAGAGTGGTACCACATTACTACCTGATCCAAACCAGAAATAACCCAGGATCCGTTCAACAAGTATGTGAAGAATGCGAAAGTATGAGTCTGATGAGGGCAAATCCCAGGCCTAACCTAGACCTAACATGCGTTATCATCTAAAATATTTATCGAGACCAGGTTGAATTGACTGTTTCAGTGTGGTATCACATTACTACGTGATCCAAACCAGAAAAAGCCAGGGATCTGTTCAACAAGTATGTGAAATATGCGAAAGTATGAGTCTGATGAGGGCAAATCCCAGATCCTATCCAGACCTAACATGCGTTATCCTCAAAAACATTGATCGAAACCAGGTTTAATGGACTGTTTCAGTGTGGTACCACGTTACTACGTGATCCAGACCAGTGAAAGCCCAGAATCTGGTCATCAAGTTTGAGAAATATGCGAACGTACGAGCCTGATGAGAGCAAATCCCAGACCTAACCAAGATCTAACATGCGTCATTCTCTAGAATATTGATCGAAACCAGGTCTAATGGACCGTTTCAGTGTGGTACCACGTTACTACGTGATCCAGACCAGAAAAAGCCCTGTATCTGGCCGACAAGTATGAGAAATATGCGAAAGTATGAGCCTGATGCGGGCAAATCCTGCACCTGACCCAGACCTAACATGCGTTATCCTCTAAAATATTGATCGAGACCAGGTATAATTGACTGTTTCAGTGTGGTACTACATCAGTATGTGATCCAATCCAGAGAAAGCAACGTATCTGACCAACAGGTACGAGAAATATGCGAAAGTATGAGCCTGGTGAGTGCAAATCCCACACCTAACCGAGTCCTAACCGGCGTTATCCTCTAAAATGTTGATCGTGTCCAGGTTTAATCGACTGTTTCAGTGTGGTACCACATTACTACGTGATCCAAACCAGAAAAACCCAGGATCTGTTCAACAAGCATGTGAAGAATGCGAAGGTATGAGTCTGATGAGGCCAGATCCCAGACCTATCCCAGACCTAACATGCGTTATCATCTAAAATATTGATCAAAACCAGGTTTAATGGACTGTTTCAGTGTGGTACCACCTTACTACGTGATCCAAACCAGAAAAAGCCAGGGATCTGTTCAACAGGTATGTGAAATATGCGAAAGTATGAGTCTGATGAGGGCAAATCCCAGGCCTAACCTAGACCTAACATGCGTTATCCTCTAAAATATTGATCGAATCCAGGTTTCATGGACTGTTTCAGTGTGATACCACATTACCACGTGATCCAAACCAGAAAAAGCAATGGATCTGGCTAACAAGTATGAGGAATATGCGACAGTATGAGCCTGATGAGGGCAAATCCCACACCTATCCGTGACCTACCCGGCGTTATCCTATAAATTGTTGATCGAGATCAGGATTAATCGACTGTTTCAGTGTGGTACCACTTTAGAACGTGATCCAAACCAGAAAAAGCCAGGGATCTTTAAATCAAGTATGTGAAAAATGCGAACGTATGAGCCTGACGAGGGCAAATCCCAGACCTTTCCCAGACATAACATGCGTTATCCTCTAAAATATTGGTCGAAACCAGGTTTCATGGACTGTTTCAGTGTGATACCACATTACCACGTGATCCAAACCAGAGAAAGCAATGGATCTGGCTAACAAGTATGAGAAATATGCGACAGTATGAGCCTGATGAGGCCAAATCCCACACCTATCCGTGTCCTAACCGGCGTTATCCTATAAAATGTTGATCGAGACCAGGATTAATCGACTGTTTCAGTGTGGTACCACTATACTCCGTGATCCAAACCAGAAAAAGCCAGGGATCTGTTCAACAAGTATGTAAAATATGCGATAGTATGAGTCTGATGAGGGCAAATCCCAGGCCTAACCTAGACCTAACATGCGTTATCCTCTAAAATACTGATCGAAACCAGGTTTCATGGACTGTTTCAGTGTGATACCACATTACCACGTGATCCAAATCAGAAAAAGCAATGGATCTGGCTAACAAGTATGAGATATATGCGACAGTATGAGCCTGATGAGGGCAAATCCTAGACCGAACCCAGACCTAGCATGCGTTATCCTCTAAAATATTGATCGAAAACAGGTTTAGTTGACTGCTTCTGAGTGGTACCACTTTACTACGTGATCCAAACCAGAAAAAGCCCCAGAATCTGGCCATCAAGTATGAGAAATATGCGAACGTACGAGCCAGCTGAGAGCAAATCCCAGACCTAACCAAGACCTAACATGCGTTATTCTCTAGAATATTGATCGTTACCTGGTTTAATCGACTGTTTCAGTGTGGTACCACTTTACTACGTGATCCAAACCAGAAAAAGCCAGGGATCTGTTCAACAGGTATGTGAAATATGCGAAAGTATGAGTCTGATAAGGGCAAACCCCAGGCCTAACCTAGACCTAACATGCGTTATCCTCTAAAATACCGATCGAAACCAGGTTTCATGGACTGTTTCAGTGTGATACCACATTACGACATGATCCAAACCAGAAAAAGCAATGGATCTGGCTAACAAGTATGAGAAATATGCGACAGTATGAGCCTGATGAGTTCAAACCCAGGCCAAACCTAGACATAACATGCGTTATCCTGTAAAGTATTGATCAAAACCAGGTTTAATCGACTGTTTCAGTGTGGTACCACATTACTATGTGATCCAAACCAGAAAAAAACCCAGTATACGTTCAACAAGTATGTGAAGAATGTGAAAGTATGTGTCTGATGAGGGAAAATCCCAGGCCTAACTTAGACCTGACATGTGTTACCCTCTAAAATATTGATCGAAACCAGGTTTAATGGACTGTTTCAGTGTGGTACCACATCACTACGTGATGCAAACCTGAAAAAGCCCTGGATCTAGCCATCAAGTATGAGAAATATGCGAAAGTATGAGCCTGATGAGGGCAAATCCTAGACCTAACCCAGACCTAACATGCGTTATCCTTTAAAATATTTATCAAAACCAGGTTTAATTGAATGTCTCAGTGTGGTACCACCTTACTACGTGATCCAAACTAAAAAAAACCCGGGGTCTGTTCAAGAAGTATGTGAAAAACGCGGAACTATGAGCCCGATGAGGGCAAATCCCAGAACTATCCCAGCCGTAACATGCGTTATCCTCTAAAATATTGATTGAAACCAGGATTAATGGACTGTTTCAGTGTGGTACCACATTACTACGGGATCCAGACCAGAAAAAGCACAGAATCTGGCCATCAAGTATGAGACATATGCGAAAGTACGAGCCTGATGAGAGCAAATCCCAGACCTAACCAAGACCTAACATGCGTTATTTTCTAAAATATTGATCGAAACCAGGATTAATGGACTGTTCGAGTGTGGTACCACATTACTACGGGATCCAAACCAGAAAAAGCACAGAATCTGGCCATCAAGTATGAGAAAAATGCGAAAGTACGAGCCTGATCAGAGCAAATCCCAGTCCTAACCTAGGCCTAACATGAGTTATTCTCCAAAATATTGATCGAAACCAGGTTTAATGGACTGTTTCAGTGGGGTACCACATTACTACGTGATCCAAACCAGAAAAATACCCAGGATCTGTTCAAGAAGTATGTGGATATTGCGAACGTATGTGTCTGATGAGGGCAAATCCCAGGCCTAACCTAGACATAACATGCGTTACCCTCAAAAATATTTATCAAGACCAGTTTTAATTGAATGTTTCAGTGTGGTACCACATTACTACGTGATCCAAACCAGAAAAACCCCAGGATCTGTTTAACAAGTATGTGGAAAATGCGAAAGTATGTGTCTGATGAGGGCAAATCCCAGACCTAACCAAGACCTAACATGCGTTATTTTCTAGAATATTGATCGAAACCAGGATTAATGGACTTTCGAGTGTGGTACCACATTACTACGGGATCCAAACCAGAAAAAGCACAGAATCTGGCCATCAAGTATGAGAAATATGCGAAAGTACGAGCCTGATCAGAGCAAATCCCAGACCTAACCTAGGCCTAACATGAGTTATTCTCTAAAATATTGATCGAAAGCAGGTTTAATCGACTGTTTCAGTGTGGTACCACATTACTACGTGATCCAAACCAGAAAAAACCCAGGATCCGTTCAACAAGTATCTGAAGAATGCGAAAGTATGTGTCTGATGAGGGCAAATCCTAGAACTAACCCAGACCTAACATGCGTTATCCTCTAAAATATTTATCAAGACCAGGTTTTATTGAATGTTTCAGTGTGGTACCACATTACAATGTGATCCAAACCAGAAAAAGCCCAGAATCTGGCCATCAACTATGAGAAATATGCGAAAATATGACCCTGATGAGGGCAAACCCCAGAACTAACCTAGACCTAACATGCGTTTTCCTCAAAAATATTGATCGACACCAGGTTTAATCGACTGTTTCAGTGTGGTACCACATTACTACGTGATCCAAACCAGAAAAAGCCAGGGATCTGTTCAACAAGTATGTGAAAAATGCGAAAATATGACCCCGATGAGGGCAAATCCCGGACCTATCCCAGACCTAACTTGCGTTATCCTCTAAAATATTGATCGAAACGGGGTTTAATTTACTGTTTCAGGGTGGTACCACATTACTACGTGAGACAATCCAGAAAAAGCCCAGAATCTAGCCATGAAGTATGAGAAATATGCGAAATTATGAGCCCGATTAGGGCAAATCCTAGACCTAACCCAGACCTAACATCCGATATCCTCTAAAATATTTATCAAGACCAGGTTTTATTGAATGTTTCAGTGTGGTACCACATTACAATGTGCTCCAAACCAGAAAAAAACCCAGGATCTGTACAACAAGTATGTGAAGAATGCGAAAGTATGAGCCTGACGAGGGCAAATCCCGGACCTATCTCAGACATAACTTGCGTTATCCTCTAAAATATTGATCGAAACCAGGTTTAATCGACTATTTCAGTGTGGTACCACATTACTACGTGATCCAAACCAGAAAAAGCCCAGAATCTGGCCCTCAAGTATGAGAAAAATGTGAAAGTACGAGCCTAATGAGAGCAAATCCCAGACCTAACCTAGACCTAACATGAGTTATTCACTAAAATATTGATCGAAATCGGGTTTAATCGACTGTTTCAGTGTGGTACCACATTACTACGCGATCGAAACCAGAAAAAACCAGGGATCTGTTCAACTAAGTATGTGAAAAATGCGAAAATATGACCCCGATGAGGGCAAATCCCGGACCTATCCCAGACCTAACTTGCGTTATCCTCTAAAATATTGATCGAAACGAGGTTTAATTTACTGTTTCAGTGTGGTACCACATTACTACGTGATCCAATCCAGAAAAAGCCCAGGTTCTAGCCATAAAGTATGAGAAATATGCGGAATTATGACCCTGATGAGGGCAAATCCCAGGCCTAACCTAGACCTAACATGCGTTATCCTCTAAAATATCGTTCGAAACTGAGTTTCATTTACTGTTTCAGTGTGGTACCACATTACTACGTGATCCAATCCAGAAAAAGTCCAGGATCTAGCCATGAAGTATGAGAAATATGCGGAATTATGAGCCAGATTAGGGCAAATCCTAGACCTAACCCAGACCTAACATGCGTTATCCTCTGAAATATTTATCAAGACCAGGTTTAATTGATTGTTTCAGTGTGGTACCACATTACTACGTGATCGAAACCAGAGAAAACACAGGATCTGACCAACAAGTATGTGGAGAATGCGAAAGTATGTGTCTGATGAGGGAAAATACCAGGCCTAACCTAGACCTAACATGCGTTACCCTCAATAATATTGATCGAAATCAGGTTTAACCGACTGTTTCAGTGTGGCACCACATTACTACGTGATCCAAACCAGAAAAAGCCCAGAATCTGGCCATCAACTATGAGAAATATGCGAAAGTACGAGCCTGATGAGATCAAATCCCAGACCTAACCAAGACTTATCATGCGTTATTCTCTAAAATATTGATCGAATCCGGGTTTAATGGACTGTTTCAGTGGGGTACCACATTACTACGTGATCCGAACCAGAAAAAACGCAGGATCTGTTCAACAAGTATGTGAAGAATGCGAAAGTTTGTGTCTGATAAGGGAAAATCCCAGGCCTAACCTAGACCTAACATGCGTCACCCTCAAAAATATTGATAGAAACCAGGCTTAATCGACTATTTCAGTGTGGTACCACATTACTACGTGATCCAAACCAGAAAAAGCCCAGAATCTGGCCATCAAGTATGAGAAATTTGCGAAAGTACGAGCCTAATGAGAGCAAATCCCAGACCTAACCTAGACCTAACATGAGTTATTCTCAAAAATATTGATCGGAAGCAGGTTTAATCGACAGTTTCAGTGTGGTACCACATTATTACGTGATCCAAACCAGAAAAAACCCAGGATACGTTCAACAAGTATGTGAAGAATGCGAAAGTATGTGACTGATGAGGGAAAATCCCAGGCCTAACTTAGACCTGACATGCGTTCCCTCTAAAATATTGATCGAAACCAGGTTTAATGGACTGTTTCAGTGTGGTACCACATCACTACGTGATGCAAACCAGAAAAATACCCAGGATCCGTTCAACATGTATGTGAAGAATGCGAAAGTATGTGTCTGACGAGGGAAAATCCCAGACCTAACCCAGACCTGACATGCGTTATCCTCTGAAATATTTATCAAGACCAGGTTTTATTGATTGTTTCAGTGTGGTACTACATTACTACGTGATCCAAACCAGAAAAACCCCATGATCTGTTCAAGAAGTATAATGAAAAACTCGAAACTATGAGCCTGATGAGGGCAAATTCCAGACCTATCCCAGACCTAACATGCGTTATCCTCTAAAATATTGACCAAACCAGGTTTAATCGACTGTTTCAGTGTGGTACCACATTACTATGTGATCCAAACCAGAAAAAAACCAGGGATCTGTACACAAGAATGTGAAGAATGCGAAAGTACGAGTCTGATCAGGGCAAATCCCAGACCTATCCCAGACCTAACTTGCGTTGTCCTCTAAAATATTGATCGAGACCAGGTTTAATCGACTATTTCAGTGTGGTACCACATTACTACGTAATGCAAACCAGCAAAAGCCCAGAATCTGGCAATCAACTATGAGAAATATGCGAAAGTACGAGCTTGATGAGATCAAATCCAAGACCTAACGAAGACCTAACATGCGTTATTCTCTAAAATATTGATCGAAACAAGGTTTAATGGACTGTTTCAGTGTGGTACCACATTACTACGGGATCCAAACCAGAAAAAGCACAGAATCTGGCCAACAAGTATGTGGAGAATGCGAAAGTATGTGTCTGATGAGGGAAAATACCAGGCCTAACCTAGACCTAACATGCGTTACCCTCAAGAATATTTATCAAGACCAGGTTTAATCGACTGTTCCAGTGTGGTACCACATTACTACGTGATCCAAACCAGAAAAAAACCCAGGATCTGTACAAGAAGTATGTGAAGAATGCGATAGTTTGAGCCTGACGAGGGCAAATCCCAGACCTGTCCCAGACATAACATGCGTTATCCTCTAAAATATTTATCAAGACCAGGTTTTATTGAACGTTTCAGTGTGGTACCACATTACAATGTGATCCAAACCAGAAAAAGCCCAGGATCTAGCCATGAAGTATGAGAAATATGCGAAATTATGAGCCCGATTAGGGCAAATCCTAGACCTAACCCAGACCTAACATGCGATATCCTCTAAAATATTTATCGACACCAGGTTTAATCGACTGCTTCAGTGTGGTACCACATTACTACGTGATCCAAACCACAAAAAGCCCAGAATCTGGCCATCAAGTATGAGAAATATGTGAAAGTACGAGCCTAATGAGAGCAAATCCCAGACCTAACCTAGACCTAACTTGCGTTATCCTCTAAAATATTGATCGAAACGAGTATTAATTTACAGTTTCAGTGTGGCACCACATTACTACGTGATCCAATCCAGAAAAAGCCCAGGTTCTAGCCATAAAGTATGAGAAATATGCGAAATTATGAGCCTGATTAGGGCAAATCCTAGACCTAACCCAGATCTAACATGCGTTATCCTCTAAAATATTTATCAAGACCAGGTTTAATTGACTGTTTCAGTGTGGTACCACAATACTACGGGATCCAAACCACTAAAAAGCCCAGAATCTGGCCATCAAGTATGAGAAATATGCGAAAGTACGAGACTGATCAGGGCAAATCCCAGACCTATCCCAGACCTAACTTGCGTTATCCTCTAAAATATTTATCAAGACCAGGTTTAATTGACTGTTTCAGTGTGGCATCACGTTACTACGTGATCCAAAGCAGAAAAAACCTTCGATCAGGTCAACATGTAAGTTAAAACTGTGAAAGTATGACCCTGGTGAGGGCAAATCCCAGTCCTAACCTAGACCTAACATGCGTTATCCTATAAAATATTGATCGAAACCAGGTTTAATGGACTGTTTCAGTGTGGTACACATTACTACGTGATCCAATCCAGAAATAGCCCAGGATCTAGCCATGAAGTATTAGAAACATGCGAAATTATGAGCCTGATTAGGGCAAATCCCAGACCTAACCTAGACCTAACATGCGTTATCCTCTAAAATATTTATCAAGACCAGGTTTAATTGACTGTTTCAGTGTGGCATCACATTGCTACGTGATCCAAACCAGTGGAAGCCCTGGATCTGGCCAACAAGAATGAGAAATATGCGAAAGTATGAGCCTGATGAGAGCAAATCCCAGACCTAACCTAGACGTAACATGCGTTATCCTCAAAAATATTGATCGAAACCAGGTTCAACCGACTGTTTCAGTGTGGTACCACATTACTACCTGATCCAATCCAGAAAAAACCCAGGATCTGTTCTACAAGTATGTGAAAAATGCGAAAGTATGAGCCTGATGAGGGCAAATCCCACACCTATCCCAGACCAAACTTGCGTTATCCTCTAAAATATTGATCGAAACCAGGTTTAATTTAGTGTTTCAGTGTGGTACCACATTACTACGTGATCAAATCCAGACAAAGCCCAGGATCTAGCCATGAAGTATGAGAAATATGCGAAATTATGAGCCTGATTAGGGCAAATCCTAGACCTAACCCAGACCTAACATGCGTTATCCTCTAAAATATTTATCAAGACCAGGTTTAATTGACTGTTTCAGTGTGGCATCACATTACTACGTGATCCAATCCAGAAATAGCCCAGGATCTAGCCATGAAGTATTAGAAACATGCGAAATTATGAGCCTGATGAGAGCAAATCCCAGACCTAACCTAGACGTAACATGCGTTATCCTCAAAAATATTGATCGAAACCAGGTTTAATCGACGGTTTCACTGTGGTACCACATTACTACGTGATCCAAAGCGGAAAAAGCCCACAATCTGGCCATCAAGTATGAGAAATATGCGAAAGTACGAGCCTGATGAGAGCAAATCCCAGACCTAACCTAGACCTAACATGCGTTGTCCTCAAAAATATTGATCGAAACCAGGTTTAATGGACTGTTTTAGTGTGGTACCACATTACTACGTAATCCAATCCAGAAATAGTCCAGGATCTAGCCATGAAGTATTAGAAATATGCGAAAGTATGGGCCTGATGATGGCAAATCCTAGACCTTACCCAGACCTAACATGCGTTATCCTGTAAAATATTTATCAAGACCAGGTTTAATTGAATGTTTCAGTGTGGTACCACATTACTACGGGATCCAAGCCAGAAAAAACCCAGGATCCGTTCAACAACTATGTGAAGAATGCGAAAGTATGAGCCTGATGAGGGCAAATCCCAGACCTATCCCAGACATAACTTGCGTTATCCTCTAAAATATTGATCGAAACCAGGTTTAATGGACTGTTTCAGTGTGGTACCACATTACTACGTGATCCAATCCAGAAATAGCCCAGGATCTAGCCATTAAGTATTAGAAATATGCGAAAGTATATATGATGATGGCAAATCCTAGACCTTACCCGGACCTAACATGCGTTATCCTCTAAAATATTTATCAAGACCAGGTTTAATTGAATGTTTCAGTGTGGTACCACATTACTACGTGATGCAAACCAGAGAAAACCCAGGATCCGTTCAACAAGTATGTGAAGAATGCGAAAGTATGAGTCTGATGAGTGATAAACCCAGGCCTAACCAAGACCTAACATGCGTTATCCTCAAAAATATTGAGCGAAACCAGGTTTAATCGACTGTTTCAGTGTGGTACCACATTACTACATGATCGAAACCAGAAAAAAACCCAGGATCTGTTTAACAAGTATGTGAAGTATGCGTAAGTATGAGTCTGATGGGGGCAAATACCAGGCCTAACCTAGACATAACATGCGTTATCGTCTAAAATATTGATCGAAACCAGGTTTAGTGGACTGTTGCAGTGTGGTACCACATTACTGCGTGATCCAAATCAGAAAGAACCCTCGATTAGGTCAGCATGTATGTTAAAACTGCGAAAGTGTGACACTGATGAGGGCAAATCCCAGGCCTAACCTAGACCTAACATGCGTTATCCTCTACAATATTGATCGAATCCAGGTTTAATGGACTGTTTTAGTGTGGCACCACTTTACTGCGTGATCCATACCAGAAAAAACCCAGGATCTGTTCAACAAGTATGTGAAAAATCCGAAAGTATGAGTCTGATGAGGGCAAATCCCAGGCCTAACCTAGACATAACATGCGTTATCCTCTAAAATATTGATCGAAACCACGTTGAGTGGACTGTTTCAGTGTGGTACCACATTACTACGGTATCCAAACCAGAAAAAAACCCAGGATCTGTTCAACAAGTATGTGAAAAATGCGAAAGTATGAGTCTGATGAGGGCAAATCCCAGGCCTAACCTAGACACAACATGCGTTATCCTCTAGAATATTGATCGAAACCAGGTTTAATCGACTGTTTCAGGGTGGTACCACACTACTACGTGATCCAAGCCAGAAAAAAACCCAGGATCTGTTCAACAAGTATGTGAAAAATGCGAAAGTATGAGTCTGATGAGGGCAAATCCCAGGCCTAACCTAGACACAACATGCGTTATCCTCTAGAATATTGATCGAAACCACGTTGAGTGAACTGTTTCATTGTGGTACCACATTACTGCGTGATCCGATGCAGAAATAGCCCAGGATCTAGCTATGAAGTATGAGAAATATGCGAAAGTATGAGCCTGATGAGGGCAAATCCCAGGGCTAACCTAGACATAACATGCGTTATCCTCTAAAATATTGATCGAAACCACGTTGAGTGGACTGTTTCAGTGTGGCACCACATTACTGCGCGATCCGATGCAGAATTAGCCCAGGATCTATCTATGAAGTATGAGAAATATGCGAAAGTATGAGCCTGATGAGGGCAAATCCCAGGCCTAACCTAGACCTAACATGCGTTATCCTCAAAAATATTGATCGAAACCAGGTTTAATCGACTGTTTCAGTGTGGTACCACACTACTACGTGATCCAAGCCAGAAAAAAACCCAGGATCTGTTCAACAAGTATGTGAAAAATGCGATAGTATGAGTCTGATGAGGGCAAATCCCAGGCCTAACCTAGACATAACATGCGTTATCCTCTAAAATATTGATCGAAACCACGTTGAGTGGTCTGTTTCAGAGTGGTACCACATTACTACGTGATCCAATGCAGAAAAAGCCCAGGATCTAGCCATGAAGTACGAGAAATATGCGAAAGTATGGGTCTGATGAGGGCAAATCCCAGACCTGTCCCAGACCTAACATGCGTTATCCTCAAAAATATTGATCGAAACCAGGTTTAATTGACTGTTTCAGTGTGGTACCACATTACTACGTGATCCAATCCAGAAATAGCCGAGGATCTAGCCATGAAGTATGAGATATATGCGAAAGAATGAGCCTGATGAGAGCAAATCCCAGACCTAACCTAGACCTAACATGCGTTATCCTCAAGAATATTGATCGAAACCAGGTTTAATGGACTGTTTCAGTGTGGTACCACATTACTACGTGATCCAATCCAGAAATAGCCCAGGATCTAGCCATGAAGTATTAGAAATGTGCGAAAGTATGAGCCTGATGATGGCAAATCCTAGACCTTACCCAGGCCTAACATGCGTTATCCTGTAAGATATTTATCAAGACCAGGTTTAATTGAATGTTTCAGTGTGGTACCACATTACTACGTGATGCAAACCAGAGAAAACCCAGGATCCGTTCAACAAGTATGTGAAGAATGCGAAAGTATGAGTCTGATGAGTGATAAACCCAGGCCTAACCTAGACCTAACATGCGTTATCCTCAAAAATATTGAGCGAAACCAGGTTTAATCGACTGTTTCAGTGTGGTACCACATTACTACATGATCGAAACCAGAAAAAAACCCATGGATCTGTTTAACAAGTATGTGAAAAATGCGAAAGTATGAGTCTGATGAGGGCAAATCCCAGGCCTAACCCAGACATAACATGCGTTATCCTCTAAAATATTGATCGAAACCACGTTGAGTGGACTGTTTCAGAGTGGTACCACATTACTACGTGATCCAATGCAGAAAAAGCCCAGGATCTAGCCATGAAGTATGAGAAATATGCGAAAGTATGGGTCTGATGAGGGTAAATCCCAGACCTATCCCAGACCTAACATGCGTTATCCTCTAAAATATTGATCGAAACCAGGTTTAATTGACTGTTTCAGTGTGGTACCACATTACTACGTGATCCAATCCAGAAATAGCCGAGGATGTAGCCATGAAGTATGAGATATATGCGAAAGAATGAGCCTGATGAGAGCAAATCCCAGACCTAACCTAGACCTAACATGCGTTATCCTCTAAAATATTGATCGAAACCAGGTTTAGTGGACTGTTGCAGTGTGGTACCACTCTACTACGTGACCCAAAGCAGAAAAAACCCTCGATCAGGTCAACATGTATGTTAAAAATGCGAAAGTATGACTCTGATGAGGGCAAATCCCAGGTCTAACCTAGACCTAACATGAGTTATCCTTTAAAATATTCATCGAAACCACGTTGAGTGGACTGTTTCAGTGTGGTACCACATTACTGCGTGATCCAATGCAGAAATAGCCCTGGATCTAGCTATGAAGTATGTGAAATATGCGAAAGTATGAGCCTGATGAGGGCAAATCCCAGGACTAACCTAGACATAACATGCGTTATCCTCTAAGATATTGATCGAAACCACGTTGAGTGGACTGTTTCAGTGTGGTACCACATTACTGCCTGATCCAAACCAGAAAAAACCCAGGATCTGTTCAACCAGTATGTGAAAAATGCGAAACTATGAGTCTGATGGGGGCAAATCCCAGACCTAACCCAGACCTAACATGCGTTATCCTCTAAAATATTGATCGAAACCAGGTCTAATTGACTGTTTCAGTGTGGTACCACATTACTGCGTGATCCAATGCAAAAATAGCCCAGGATCTAGCTATGAAGTATGAGAAATATGCGAAAGTATGAGACTGATGAGGGCAAATCCCAGGCCTAACCTAGACCTAACATGCGTTATCCTCAAAAATATTGATCGAAACCAGGTTTAATGGACTGTTTTAGTGTGGTACCACTTTACTACGTGATCCAAAGCAGAAAAAACCCTCGATTAGGTCATCATGTATGTTAAAACTGCGAAAGTATGTCCCTGATGAGGGCAAATCCCAGGCCTAAACTTGACCTAACATGCGTTGTCCTCTAAAATATTGATCGAAACCAGGTTTAATTGACTGTTTTAGTGTGGTACCACTTTACTACGTGATCCAAAGCAGAAAAAACCCTCGATTAGGTCAACATGTATGTTAAAACTGCGAAAGTATGTCCCTGATGAGGGCAAATCCCAGGCCTAAACTTGACCTAACATGCGTTATCCTCTAAAATATTGATCGAAACCAGGTTTAATGGACTGCTTCAGTGTGGTACCTCATTACTACCTAATCCAAACAAAAAAAAACCCAGGATCTGTTCAACAAGTATGTGAAAAACGCGAAAGTATGAGCCTCATGAGGGCATATCCCAGAACTATCCCAGACCTAACTTGCGTTGTCCTCTAAAATATTGATCGAAACCAGGTTTAATTGACTGTTTTAGTGTGGTACCACTTTACTACGTGATCCAAAGCAGAAAAAACCCTCGATTAGGTCAACATGTATGTTAAAACTGCGAAAGTATGTCCCTGATGAGGGCAAATCCCAGGCCTAAACTTGACCTAACATACGTTATCCTCTAAAATATTGATCGAAACCACGTTGAGTGGACTGTTTCAGTGTGGTACCACATTACTGCGTGATCCGATGCAGAATTAGCCCAGGATCTAGCTATGAAGTAAGAGAAATATGCGAAAGTATGAGCCTGATGAGGGCAAATCCTAGGCCTAACCTAGACATAACATGCGTTATCCTCTAAAATATTGATCGAAACCACGTTGAGTGGACTGTTTCAGTGTGGCACCACATTACTGCGTGATCCGATGCAGAACTAGCCCAGGATCTATCTATGAAGTATGAGAAATATGCGAAAGTATGAGCCTGATGAGGGCAAATCCCAGGCCTAACCTAGACCTAACAAGCGTTATCCTCAAAAATATTGATCGAAACCAGGTTTAATCGACTGTTTCAGTGTGGTACCACATTACTACGTGATCCAATCCAGAAATAGCCCAGGATCTAGCCATGAAGTATTAGAAATGTGCGAAAGTATGAGCCTGATGAGGGCAAATCCTAGACCTAACCCAGACCTAACATGCGTTATCCTCTAAAATATTTATCAAGACCAGGTTTAATTGACTGTTTCAGCGTGGTACCACATTACTACGTGATCCACACCAGAAAAAACCCAAGATCCGTCCAACAAGTATGTGAAGAATGCGAAAGTATTAGTCTGATGAGTGAAAATCCCAATCCTAACCAAGACCTAACATGCGTTATCCTCAATAATATTGATCGAAACCAGGTTTAATCGACTGTTTCAGTGTGGTACCACATTACTACGTGATCCAAACCAGAAAAAAACCCAGGATCTGTTCAACGAGTATGTGAAGTGTGCGAAAGTATGAGTCTGATGAGGGCAAATCTCATACCTATCCCGGGCCTTACTTGCGTTATCCTCTAAAATATTGATCGAAACCAGGTTTAATTGACTGTTTCAGTGTGGTACCACATTACTACGTGATCCAATCCAGAAATAGCCCAGGATCTAGCCATGAAGTATGAGAAATATGCGAAAGTATGAGCCTGACGAGGGCAAATCCTAGACATAACCCAGACCTAACATGCGTTATCCTCTAAAATATTTATCCAGACCAGGTTTAATTGATTGTTTCAGTGTGGTCCCACATTACTACGTGATCCAAACCAGAGAAAACCCAGGATCCGTTCAACAAGTATGTGAAGAATGCGAAAGTGTGAGTCTGATGACTGAAAATCCCAGGCCTAACCTAGACGTAACATGCGTTATCCTCAAAAATATTGATCGAAACCTGCTTTAATCGACTGTTTCAGTGTGGTACCACATTGCTACGTGATCCAAACCAGAAAAAACCCAGGATCAGTTCAACAAGTATGTGGAAAACGCGATAGTATGAGCCTGATGAGGGCGAATCCCAGACCTATCCCAGACCTAAGTAGCGTTGTCCTCTAAAATATTCATGGAAACCAGGTTTCATTGACTGTTTCAGTGTGGTACTACATTACTACGTGATGCAATACAGAAAAAATCCAGGATCTGTTCAACAAGTATGTGAAAAACGCGAAAGTATGAGCCTGATGAGGGCGAATCCCAGACCTATCCCAGACCTAACTTGCGTTATCCTCTAAAATATTGATCGAAACCAGGTTTAATTGACTGTTTCAGCGTGGTACCACTTTACTACGTGATACAATCCAGAAGCAGCCCAGGATCTAGCCATGAAGTATGAGAAATATGCGAAAGTTTGAGCCTGATGAGGGCAAATCCTAGACCTAACCCAAACCTATCAAGCGTTATCCTCTAAAATATTTATCAAGACCAGGTTTAATTGAATGTATCAGTGTGGTACCACATTACTACGTAAACCAAACCAGAAAAAACCCAGGATCCGTTCAACAAGTATGTGAAAAATGCGAAAGTATGACACTGATGAGGGCAAATCCCAGACCTATCCCAGACCTAACTAGCGTTGTCCTCTAAAATATTGATGGAAACCAGGTTTCATTGACTGTTTCAGTGTGGTACTACATTACTACGTGATGCAATACAGAAAAAATCCAGGATCTGTTCAACAAGTATGTGAAAAACGCGAAAGTATGAGCCTTATGAGGGCAAATCCTAGACCTAACCCAGACCTAACACGCGTTATCCTCTAAAATATTTATCAAGACCAGGTTTAATTGATTGTTTCAGTGTGGTCCCACATTACTACGCGATCCACACCAGAAAAAACCCAGGATCCGTTCAACAGGTATGTGAAGAATGCGAAAGTATGCGTCTGATGAGTGAAAATCCCAGGCCAAACCTAGACCTATCATGCGTTATCCTCAAAAATAATGATCGAAACCAGGTTTAATTGACTGTTTCAGTGTGGTACCACATTACTACGTGATCCAATCCAGAAATAGCCCAGGATCTAGCCATGAAGTATTTGAATAATGCGAAAGTATGAGCCTGATGAGGGCAAATCCTAGACGTAACCCAGACCTAACATACGTTATCCTCTAAAATATTTATCAAGACCAGGTTCAATTGAATGTTTCAGTGTGGTACCCCATTACTACGTGATACAATCCAGAAATAGCCCAGGATCTAGCCATGAAGTATTAGAATAATGCGAAAGTATGAGCCTGGTGAGGGCGAATCCCAGACCTATCCCAGACCTAACTTGCGTTATCCTCTAAAATATTGATCGATACCAGGTTTAATGGACTGCTTCAGTGTGGTACCACTTTACTACGTGATCCAAAGCAGAAAAAACCCTCGATCAGGTCAACATGTATGTAAAAACTGCGAAAGTATGACCCTGATGAGGGCAGATCCCAGGCGTAACCTATACCTAACATGCGTTGTCCTCTAAAATATTGATGGAAACCAGGTTTAATTGACTGTTTCAGTGTCGTACTTCAATACTACGTGACGCAATCCAGAAAAAGCCCCGGATCTAGCCATCAAGTATGAGAAATATGCGAAAGAATGAGCCTGATGAGAGCAAATCCCAGAACTATACCAGACATAACTAGCGTTATCCTCGAAAATATTGAACGAAACCAGGTTTAATTGACTGTTTCGGTGTGGTACCACATTACTACGTGATCCAATCCAGAAATAGCCCAGGATCTATCCATGAAGTATAAGAAATATGCGAAAGTATGACCCTGATGAGGGCAAATCCTAGACCTAACCCAGACCTAAGATGCGTTATCCTCTAAAATATTTATCCAAACCAGGTTTCATTGTACGTTTCAGTGTGGTACCACTTTACTACGTGATCCAATCCAGAAATAGCCCAGGGTCCAGCCATGAAGTATGAGAAATATGCGAAAGTATGAGCCTGATGAGGGCAAATCCTAGAACTAACCCAGACCTAACATGCGTTATCCTCTAAAATATTGATCGAAACCAGGTTCAATCGACTGTTTCTGCGTGGTACCACATTACTACGTGATACAATCTTGAAACAGCCCAGGATCTAGCCATGAAGTATGAGAAATATGCGAAAGTATGAGCCTGATGAGGGCAAATCCTAGACCTAACCCAGACCTAACATGCGTTATCCTCTAAAATATTGTTCGAAACCAGGTTCAATCGACTGTTTCAGCGTGTTACCACATTACTACGTGATACAATCCTGAAACAGCCCAGGATCTAGCCATGAAGTATGAGAATTATGCGAAAGTATGAGCCTGATGAGGGCAAATCCTAGACCTAACCCAGACCTAACATGCGTTATCCTCTAAAATATTTATCAAGACCAGGTTTAATTGAATGTATCAGTGTGGTACCACATTACTACGTGAACCAAACCAGAAAAAACCCAGGATCCGTTCAACAAGTATGTGAAAAATGCGAAAGTATGACACTGATGAGGGCAAATCCCAGACCTATCCCAGACCTAACTAGCGTTGTCCTCTAAAATATTGATGGAAACCAGGTTTCATTGACTGTTTCAGTGTGGTACTACATTACTATGTGATGCAATACAGAAAAAACCCAGGATCTGTTCAACAAGTATGTGAAAAATGCGATAGTATGAGTCTGATGAGGGCAAATCCCAGGCCTAACCTAGACATAACATGCGTTATCCTCTAAAATATTGATCGAAACCACGTTGAGTGGTCTGTTTCAGAGTGGTACCACATTACTACGTGATCCAATGCAGAAAAAGCCCAGGATCTAGCCATGAAGTACGAGAAATATGCGAAAGTATGGGTCTGATGAGGGCAAATCCCAGACCTGTCCCAGACCTAACATGCGTTATCCTCAAAAATATTGATCGAAACCAGGTTTAATTGACTGTTTCAGTGTGGTACCACATTACTACGTGATCCAATCCAGAAATAGCCGAGGATCTAGCCATGAAGTATGAGATATATGCGAAAGAATGAGCCTGATGAGAGCAAATCCCAGACCTAACCTAGACCTAACATGCGTTATCCTCAAGAATATTGATCGAAACCAGGTTTAATGGACTGTTTCAGTGTGGTACCACATTACTACGTGATCCAATCCAGAAATAGCCCAGGATCTAGCCATGAAGTATTAGAAATGTGCGAAAGTATGAGCCTGATGATGGCAAATCCTAGACCTTACCCAGGCCTAACATGCGTTATCCTGTAAGATATTTATCAAGACCAGGTTTAATTGAATGTTTCAGTGTGGTACCACATTACTACGTGATGCAAACCAGAGAAAACCCAGGATCCGTTCAACAAGTATGTGAAGAATGCGAAAGTATGAGTCTGATGAGTGATAAACCCAGGCCTAACCTAGACCTAACATGCGTTATCCTCAAAAATATTGAGCGAAACCAGGTTTAATCGACTGTTTCAGTGTGGTACCACATTACTACATGATCGAAACCAGAAAAAAACCCATGGATCTGTTTAACAAGTATGTGAAAAATGCGAAAGTATGAGTCTGATGAGGGCAAATCCCAGGCCTAACCCAGACATAACATGCGTTATCCTCTAAAATATTGATCGAAACCACGTTGAGTGGACTGTTTCAGAGTGGTACCACATTACTACGTGATCCAATGCAGAAAAAGCCCAGGATCTAGCCATGAAGTATGAGAAATATGCGAAAGTATGGGTCTGATGAGGGTAAATCCCAGACCTATCCCAGACCTAACATGCGTTATCCTCTAAAATATTGATCGAAACCAGGTTTAATTGACTGTTTCAGTGTGGTACCACATTACTACGTGATCCAATCCAGAAATAGCCGAGGATGTAGCCATGAAGTATGAGATATATGCGAAAGAATGAGCCTGATGAGAGCAAATCCCAGACCTAACCTAGACCTAACATGCGTTATCCTCTAAAATATTGATCGAAACCAGGTTTAGTGGACTGTTGCAGTGTGGTACCACTCTACTACGTGACCCAAAGCAGAAAAAACCCTCGATCAGGTCAACATGTATGTTAAAAATGCGAAAGTATGACTCTGATGAGGGCAAATCCCAGGTCTAACCTAGACCTAACATGAGTTATCCTTTAAAATATTCATCGAAACCACGTTGAGTGGACTGTTTCAGTGTGGTACCACATTACTGCGTGATCCAATGCAGAAATAGCCCTGGATCTAGCTATGAAGTATGTGAAATATGCGAAAGTATGAGCCTGATGAGGGCAAATCCCAGGACTAACCTAGACATAACATGCGTTATCCTCTAAGATATTGATCGAAACCACGTTGAGTGGACTGTTTCAGTGTGGTACCACATTACTGCCTGATCCAAACCAGAAAAAACCCAGGATCTGTTCAACCAGTATGTGAAAAATGCGAAACTATGAGTCTGATGGGGGCAAATCCCAGACCTAACCCAGACCTAACATGCGTTATCCTCTAAAATATTGATCGAAACCAGGTCTAATTGACTGTTTCAGTGTGGTACCACATTACTGCGTGATCCAATGCAAAAATAGCCCAGGATCTAGCTATGAAGTATGAGAAATATGCGAAAGTATGAGACTGATGAGGGCAAATCCCAGGCCTAACCTAGACCTAACATGCGTTATCCTCAAAAATATTGATCGAAACCAGGTTTAATGGACTGTTTTAGTGTGGTACCACTTTACTACGTGATCCAAAGCAGAAAAAACCCTCGATTAGGTCATCATGTATGTTAAAACTGCGAAAGTATGTCCCTGATGAGGGCAAATCCCAGGCCTAAACTTGACCTAACATGCGTTGTCCTCTAAAATATTGATCGAAACCAGGTTTAATTGACTGTTTTAGTGTGGTACCACTTTACTACGTGATCCAAAGCAGAAAAAACCCTCGATTAGGTCAACATGTATGTTAAAACTGCGAAAGTATGTCCCTGATGAGGGCAAATCCCAGGCCTAAACTTGACCTAACATGCGTTATCCTCTAAAATATTGATCGAAACCAGGTTTAGTGGACTGCTTCAGTGTGGTACCTCATTACTACCTAATCCAAACAAAAAAAAACCCAGGATCTGTTCAACAAGTATGTGAAAAACGCGAAAGTATGAGCCTCATGAGGGCATATCCCAGAACTATCCCAGACCTAACTTGCGTTGTCCTCTAAAATATTGATCGAAACCAGGTTTAATTGACTGTTTTAGTGTGGTACCACTTTACTACGTGATCCAAAGCAGAAAAAACCCTCGATTAGGTCAACATGTATGTTAAAACTGCGAAAGTATGTCCCTGATGAGGGCAAATCCCAGGCCTAAACTTGACCTAACATACGTTATCCTCTAAAATATTGATCGAAACCACGTTGAGTGGACTGTTTCAGTGTGGTACCACATTACTGCGTGATCCGATGCAGAATTAGCCCAGGATCTAGCTATGAAGTAAGAGAAATATGCGAAAGTATGAGCCTGATGAGGGCAAATCCTAGGCCTAACCTAGACATAACATGCGTTATCCTCTAAAATATTGATCGAAACCACGTTGAGTGGACTGTTTCAGTGTGGCACCACATTACTGCGTGATCCGATGCAGAACTAGCCCAGGATCTATCTATGAAGTATGAGAAATATGCGAAAGTATGAGCCTGATGAGGGCAAATCCCAGGCCTAACCTAGACCTAACAAGCGTTATCCTCAAAAATATTGATCGAAACCAGGTTTAATCGACTGTTTCAGTGTGGTACCACATTACTACGTGATCCAATCCAGAAATAGCCCAGGATCTAGCCATGAAGTATTAGAAATGTGCGAAAGTATGAGCCTGATGAGGGCAAATCCTAGACCTAACCCAGACCTAACATGCGTTATCCTCTAAAATATTTATCAAGACCAGGTTTAATTGACTGTTTCAGCGTGGTACCACATTACTACGTGATCCACACCAGAAAAAACCCAAGATCCGTCCAACAAGTATGTGAAGAATGCGAAAGTATTAGTCTGATGAGTGAAAATCCCAATCCTAACCAAGACCTAACATGCGTTATCCTCAATAATATTGATCGAAACCAGGTTTAATCGACTGTTTCAGTGTGGTACCACATTACTACGTGATCCAAACCAGAAAAAAACCCAGGATCTGTTCAACGAGTATGTGAAGTGTGCGAAAGTATGAGTCTGATGAGGGCAAATCTCATACCTATCCCGGGCCTTACTTGCGTTATCCTCTAAAATATTGATCGAAACCAGGTTTAATTGACTGTTTCAGTGTGGTACCACATTACTACGTGATCCAATCCAGAAATAGCCCAGGATCTAGCCATGAAGTATGAGAAATATGCGAAAGTATGAGCCTGACGAGGGCAAATCCTAGACATAACCCAGACCTAACATGCGTTATCCTCTAAAATATTTATCCAGACCAGGTTTAATTGATTGTTTCAGTGTGGTCCCACATTACTACGTGATCCAAACCAGAGAAAACCCAGGATCCGTTCAACAAGTATGTGAAGAATGCGAAAGTGTGAGTCTGATGACTGAAAATCCCAGGCCTAACCTAGACGTAACATGCGTTATCCTCAAAAATATTGATCGAAACCTGCTTTAATCGACTGTTTCAGTGTGGTACCACATTGCTACGTGATCCAAACCAGAAAAAACCCAGGATCAGTTCAACAAGTATGTGGAAAACGCGATAGTATGAGCCTGATGAGGGCGAATCCCAGACCTATCCCAGACCTAAGTAGCGTTGTCCTCTAAAATATTCATGGAAACCAGGTTTCATTGACTGTTTCAGTGTGGTACTACATTACTACGTGATGCAATACAGAAAAAATCCAGGATCTGTTCAACAAGTATGTGAAAAACGCGAAAGTATGAGCCTGATGAGGGCGAATCCCAGACCTATCCCAGACCTAACTTGCGTTATCCTCTAAAATATTGATCGAAACCAGGTTTAATTGACTGTTTCAGCGTGGTACCACTTTACTACGTGATACAATCCAGAAGCAGCCCAGGATCTAGCCATGAAGTATGAGAAATATGCGAAAGTTTGAGCCTGATGAGGGCAAATCCTAGACCTAACCCAAACCTATCAAGCGTTATCCTCTAAAATATTTATCAAGACCAGGTTTAATTGAATGTATCAGTGTGGTACCACATTACTACGTAAACCAAACCAGAGAAAACCCAGGATCCGTTCAACAAGTATGTGAAAAATGCGAAAGTATGACACTGATGAGGGCAAATCCCAGACCTATCCCAGACCTAACTAGCGTTGTCCTCTAAAATATTGATGGAAACCAGGTTTCATTGACTGTTTCAGTGTGGTACTACATTACTACGTGATGCAATACAGAAAAAATCCAGGATCTGTTCAACAAGTATGTGAAAAACGCGAAAGTATGAGCCTTATGAGGGCAAATCCTAGACCTAACCCAGACCTAACACGCGTTATCCTCTAAAATATTTATCAAGACCAGGTTTAATTGATTGTTTCAGTGTGGTCCCACATTACTACGCGATCCACACCAGAAAAAACCCAGGATCCGTTCAACAGGTATGTGAAGAATGCGAAAGTATGCGTCTGATGAGTGAAAATCCCAGGCCAAACCTAGACCTATCATGCGTTATCCTCAAAAATAATGATCGAAACCAGGTTTAATTGACTGTTTCAGTGTGGTACCACATTACTACGTGATCCAATCCAGAAATAGCCCAGGATCTAGCCATGAAGTATTTGAATAATGCGAAAGTATGAGCCTGATGAGGGCAAATCCTAGACGTAACCCAGACCTAACATACGTTATCCTCTAAAATATTTATCAAGACCAGGTTCAATTGAATGTTTCAGTGTGGTACCCCATTACTACGTGATACAATCCAGAAATAGCCCAGGATCTAGCCATGAAGTATTAGAATAATGCGAAAGTATGAGCCTGGTGAGGGCGAATCCCAGACCTATCCCAGACCTAACTTGCGTTATCCTCTAAAATATTGATCGATACCAGGTTTAATGGACTGCTTCAGTGTGGTACCACTTTACT
This sequence comes from Colletes latitarsis, assembly GCF_051014445.1. NCBI lineage: Eukaryota > Metazoa > Arthropoda > Insecta > Hymenoptera > Colletidae > Colletes > Colletes latitarsis. The sequence continues at coordinate 19,968,102 of NC_135136.1, forward strand.
ACGTGATCCAAAGCAGAAAAAACCCTCGATCAGGTCAACATGTATGTAAAAACTGCGAAAGTATGACCCTGATGAGGGCAGATCCCAGGCGTAACCTATACCTAACATGCGTTGTCCTCTAAAATATTGATGGAAACCAGGTTTAATTGACTGTTTCAGTGTCGTACTTCAATACTACGTGACGCAATCCAGAAAAAGCCCCGGATCTAGCCATCAAGTATGAGAAATATGCGAAAGAATGAGCCTGATGAGAGCAAATCCCAGAACTATACCAGACATAACTAGCGTTATCCTCGAAAATATTGAACGAAACCAGGTTTAATTGACTGTTTCGGTGTGGTACCACATTACTACGTGATCCAATCCAGAAATAGCCCAGGATCTATCCATGAAGTATAAGAAATATGCGAAAGTATGACCCTGATGAGGGCAAATCCTAGACCTAACCCAGACCTAAGATGCGTTATCCTCTAAAATATTTATCCAAACCAGGTTTCATTGTACGTTTCAGTGTGGTACCACTTTACTACGTGATCCAATCCAGAAATAGCCCAGGGTCCAGCCATGAAGTATGAGAAATATGCGAAAGTATGAGCCTGATGAGGGCAAATCCTAGAACTAACCCAGACCTAACATGCGTTATCCTCTAAAATATTGATCGAAACCAGGTTCAATCGACTGTTTCAGCGTGGTACCACATTACTACGTGATACAATCCTGAAACAGCCCAGGATCTAGCCATGAAGTATGAGAATTATGCGAAAGTATGAGCCTGATGAGGGCAAATCCTAGACCTAACCCAGACCTAACATGCGTTATCCTCTAAAATATTTATCAAGACCAGGTTTAATTGAATGTATCAGTGTGGTACCACATTACTACGTGAACCAAACCAGAAAAAAACCCAGGATCTGTTCAACAAGTATGTGAAAAATGCGAAAGTATGAGTCTGATGAGGGCAAATCCCAGGCCTAACCTAGACACAACATGCGTTATCCTCTAGAATATTGATCGAAACCAGGTTTAATCGACTGTTTCAGGGTGGTACCACACTACTACGTGATCCAAGCCAGAAAAAAACCCAGGATCTGTTCAACAAGTATGTGAAAAATGCGAAAGTATGAGTCTGATGAGGGCAAATCCCAGGCCTAACCTAGACACAACATGCGTTATCCTCTAGAATATTGATCGAAACCACGTTGAGTGAACTGTTTCATTGTGGTACCACATTACTGCGTGATCCGATGCAGAAATAGCCCAGGATCTAGCTATGAAGTATGAGAAATATGCGAAAGTATGAGCCTGATCAGGGCAAATCCCAGGGCTAACCTAGACATAACATGCGTTATCCTCTAAAATATTGATCGAAACCACGTTGAGTGGACTGTTTCAGTGTGGCACCACATTACTGCGCGATCCGATGCAGAATTAGCCCAGGATCTATCTATGAAGTATGAGAAATATGCGAAAGTATGAGCCTGATGAGGGCAAATCCCAGGCCTAACCTAGACCTAACATGCGTTATCCTCAAAAATATTGATCGAAACCAGGTTTAATCGACTGTTTCAGTGTGGTACCACACTACTACGTGATCCAAGCCAGAAAAAAACCCAGGATCTGTTCAACAAGTATGTGAAAAATGCGATAGTATGAGTCTGATGAGGGCAAATCCCAGGCCTAACCTAGACATAACATGCGTTATCCTCTAAAATATTGATCGAAACCACGTTGAGTGGTCTGTTTCAGAGTGGTACCACATTACTACGTGATCCAATGCAGAAAAAGCCCAGGATCTAGCCATGAAGTACGAGAAATATGCGAAAGTATGGGTCTGATGAGGGCAAATCCCAGACCTGTCCCAGACCTAACATGCGTTATCCTCAAAAATATTGATCGAAACCAGGTTTAATTGACTGTTTCAGTGTGGTACCACATTACTACGTGATCCAATCCAGAAATAGCCGAGGATCTAGCCATGAAGTATGAGATATATGCGAAAGAATGAGCCTGATGAGAGCAAATCCCAGACCTAACCTAGACCTAACATGCGTTATCCTCAAGAATATTGATCGAAACCAGGTTTAATGGACTGTTTCAGTGTGGTACCACATTACTACGTGATCCAATCCAGAAATAGCCCAGGATCTAGCCATGAAGTATTAGAAATGTGCGAAAGTATGAGCCTGATGATGGCAAATCCTAGACCTTACCCAGGCCTAACATGCGTTATCCTGTAAGATATTTATCAAGACCAGGTTTAATTGAATGTTTCAGTGTGGTACCACATTACTACGTGATGCAAACCAGAGAAAACCCAGGATCCGTTCAACAAGTATGTGAAGAATGCGAAAGTATGAGTCTGATGAGTGATAAACCCAGGCCTAACCTAGACCTAACATGCGTTATCCTCAAAAATATTGAGCGAAACCAGGTTTAATCGACTGTTTCAGTGTGGTACCACATTACTACATGATCGAAACCAGAAAAAAACCCATGGATCTGTTTAACAAGTATGTGAAAAATGCGAAAGTATGAGTCTGATGAGGGCAAATCCCAGGCCTAACCCAGACATAACATGCGTTATCCTCTAAAATATTGATCGAAACCACGTTGAGTGGACTGTTTCAGAGTGGTACCACATTACTACGTGATCCAATGCAGAAAAAGCCCAGGATCTAGCCATGAAGTATGAGAAATATGCGAAAGTATGGGTCTGATGAGGGTAAATCCCAGACCTATCCCAGACCTAACATGCGTTATCCTCTAAAATATTCATCGAAACCAGGTTTAATTGACTGTTTCAGTGTGGTACCACATTACTACGTGATCCAATCCAGAAATAGCCGAGGATGTAGCCATGAAGTATGAGATATATGCGAAAGAATGAGCCTGATGAGAGCAAATCCCAGACCTAACCTAGACCTAACATGCGTTATCCTCTAAAATATTGATCGAAACCAGGTTTAGTGGACTGTTGCAGTGTGGTACCACTCTACTACGTGACCCAAAGCAGAAAAAACCCTCGATCAGGTCAACATGTATGTTAAAAATGCGAAAGTATGACTCTGATGAGGGCAAATCCCAGGTCTAACCTAGACCTAACATGAGTTATCCTTTAAAATATTCATCGAAACCACGTTGAGTGGACTGTTTCAGTGTGGTACCACATTACTGCGTGATCCAATGCAGAAATAGCCCTGGATCTAGCTATGAAGTATGTGAAATATGCGAAAGTATGAGCCTGATGAGGGCAAATCCCAGGACTAACCTAGACATAACATGCGTTATCCTCTAAGATATTGATCGAAACCACGTTGAGTGGACTGTTTCAGTGTGGTACCACATTACTGCCTGATCCAAACCAGAAAAAACCCAGGATCTGTTCAACCAGTATGTGAAAAATGCGAAACTATGAGTCTGATGGGGGCAAATCCCAGACCTAACCCAGACCTAACATGCGTTATCCTCTAAAATATTGATCGAAACCAGGTCTAATTGACTGTTTCAGTGTGGTACCACATTACTGCGTGATCCAATGCAAAAATAGCCCAGGATCTAGCTATGAAGTATGAGAAATATGCGAAAGTATGAGACTGATGAGGGCAAATCCCAGGCCTAACCTAGACCTAACATGCGTTATCCCCAAAAATATTGATCGAAACCAGGTTTAATGGACTGTTTTAGTGTGGTACCACTTTACTACGTGATCCAAAGCAGAAAAAACCCTCGATTAGGTCATCATGTATGTTAAAACTGCGAAAGTATGTCCCTGATGAGGGCAAATCCCAGGCCTAAACTTGACCTAACATGCGTTGTCCTCTAAAATATTGATCGAAACCAGGTTTAATTGACTGTTTTAGTGTGGTACCACTTTACTACGTGATCCAAAGCAGAAAAAACCCTCGATTAGGTCAACATGTATGTTAAAACTGCGAAAGTATGTCCCTGATGAGGGCAAATCCCAGGCCTAAACTTGACCTAACATGCGTTATCCTCTAAAATATTGATCGAAACCAGGTTTAATGGACTGCTTCAGTGTGGTACCTCATTACTACCTAATCCAAACAAAAAAAAACCCAGGATCTGTTCAACAAGTATGTGAAAAACGCGAAAGTATGAGCCTCATGAGGGCATATCCCAGAACTATCCCAGACCTAACTTGCGTTGTCCTCTAAAATATTGATCGAAACCAGGTTTAATTGACTGTTTTAGTGTGGTACCACTTTACTACGTGATCCAAAGCAGAAAAAACCCTCGATTAGGTCAACATGTATGTTAAAACTGCGAAAGTATGTCCCTGATGAGGGCAAATCCCAGGCCTAAACTTGACCTAACATACGTTATCCTCTAAAATATTGATCGAAACCACGTTGAGTGGACTGTTTCAGTGTGGTACCACATTACTGCGTGATCCGATGCAGAATTAGCCCAGGATCTAGCTATGAAGTAAGAGAAATATGCGAAAGTATGAGCCTGATGAGGGCAAATCCTAGGCCTAACCTAGACATAACATGCGTTATCCTCTAAAATATTGATCGAAACCACGTTGAGTGGACTGTTTCAGTGTGGCACCACATTACTGCGTGATCCGATGCAGAACTAGCCCAGGATCTATCTATGAAGTATGAGAAATATGCGAAAGTATGAGCCTGATGAGGGCAAATCCCAGGCCTAACCTAGACCTAACAAGCGTTATCCTCAAAAATATTGATCGAAACCAGGTTTAATCGACTGTTTCAGTGTGGTACCACATTACTACGTGATCCAATCCAGAAATAGCCCAGGATCTAGCCATGAAGTATTAGAAATGTGCGAAAGTATGAGCCTGATGAGGGCAAATCCTAGACCTAACCCAGACCTAACATGCGTTATCCTCTAAAATATTTATCAAGACCAGGTTTAATTGACTGTTTCAGCGTGGTACCACATTACTACGTGATCCACACCAGAAAAAACCCAAGATCCGTCCAACAAGTATGTGAAGAATGCGAAAGTATTAGTCTGATGAGTGAAAATCCCAATCCTAACCAAGACCTAACATGCGTTATCCTCAATAATATTGATCGAAACCAGGTTTAATCGACTGTTTCAGTGTGGTACCACATTACTACGTGATCCAAACCAGAAAAAAACCCAGGATCTGTTCAACGAGTATGTGAAGTGTGCGAAAGTATGAGTCTGATGAGGGCAAATCTCATACCTATCCCGGGCCTTACTTGCGTTATCCTCTAAAATATTGATCGAAACCAGGTTTAATTGACTGTTTCAGTGTGGTACCACATTACTACGTGATCCAATCCAGAAATAGCCCAGGATCTAGCCATGAAGTATGAGAAATATGCGAAAGTATGAGCCTGACGAGGGCAAATCCTAGACATAACCCAGACCTAACATGCGTTATCCTCTAAAATATTTATCCAGACCAGGTTTAATTGATTGTTTCAGTGTGGTCCCACATTACTACGTGATCCAAACCAGAGAAAACCCAGGATCCGTTCAACAAGTATGTGAAGAATGCGAAAGTGTGAGTCTGATGACTGAAAATCCCAGGCCTAACCTAGACGTAACATGCGTTATCCTCAAAAATATTGATCGAAACCTGCTTTAATCGACTGTTTCAGTGTGGTACCACATTGCTACGTGATCCAAACCAGAAAAAACCCAGGATCAGTTCAACAAGTATGTGGAAAACGCGATAGTATGAGCCTGATGAGGGCGAATCCCAGACCTATCCCAGACCTAAGTAGCGTTGTCCTCTAAAATATTCATGGAAACCAGGTTTCATTGACTGTTTCAGTGTGGTACTACATTACTACGTGATGCAATACAGAAAAAATCCAGGATCTGTTCAACAAGTATGTGAAAAACGCGAAAGTATGAGCCTGATGAGGGCGAATCCCAGACCTATCCCAGACCTAACTTGCGTTATCCTCTAAAATATTGATCGAAACCAGGTTTAATTGACTGTTTCAGCGTGGTACCACTTTACTACGTGATACAATCCAGAAGCAGCCCAGGATCTAGCCATGAAGTATGAGAAATATGCGAAAGTTTGAGCCTGATGAGGGCAAATCCTAGACCTAACCCAAACCTATCAAGCGTTATCCTCTAAAATATTTATCAAGACCAGGTTTAATTGAATGTATCAGTGTGGTACCACATTACTACGTAAACCAAACCAGAAAAAACCCAGGATCCGTTCAACAAGTATGTGAAAAATGCGAAAGTATGACACTGATGAGGGCAAATCCCAGACCTATCCCAGACCTAACTAGCGTTGTCCTCTAAAATATTGATGGAAACCAGGTTTCATTGACTGTTTCAGTGTGGTACTACATTACTACGTGATGCAATACAGAAAAAATCCAGGATCTGTTCAACAAGTATGTGAAAAACGCGAAAGTATGAGCCTTATGAGGGCAAATCCTAGACCTAACCCAGACCTAACACGCGTTATCCTCTAAAATATTTATCAAGACCAGGTTTAATTGATTGTTTCAGTGTGGTCCCACATTACTACGCGATCCACACCAGAAAAAACCCAGGATCCGTTCAACAGGTATGTGAAGAATGCGAAAGTATGCGTCTGATGAGTGAAAATCCCAGGCCAAACCTAGACCTATCATGCGTTATCCTCAAAAATAATGATCGAAACCAGGTTTAATTGACTGTTTCAGTGTGGTACCACATTACTACGTGATCCAATCCAGAAATAGCCCAGGATCTAGCCATGAAGTATTTGAATAATGCGAAAGTATGAGCCTGATGAGGGCAAATCCTAGACGTAACCCAGACCTAACATACGTTATCCTCTAAAATATTTATCAAGACCAGGTTCAATTGAATGTTTCAGTGTGGTACCCCATTACTACGTGATACAATCCAGAAATAGCCCAGGATCTAGCCATGAAGTATTAGAATAATGCGAAAGTATGAGCCTGGTGAGGGCGAATCCCAGACCTATCCCAGACCTAACTTGCGTTATCCTCTAAAATATTGATCGATACCAGGTTTAATGGACTGCTTCAGTGTGGTACCACTTTACTACGTGATCCAAAGCAGAAAAAACCCTCGATCAGGTCAACATGTATGTAAAAACTGCGAAAGTATGACCCTGATGAGGGCAGATCCCAGGCGTAACCTATACCTAACATGCGTTGTCCTCTAAAATATTGATGGAAACCAGGTTTAATTGACTGTTTCAGTGTCGTACTTCAATACTACGTGACGCAATCCAGAAAAAGCCCCGGATCTAGCCATCAAGTATGAGAAATATGCGAAAGAATGAGCCTGATGAGAGCAAATCCCAGAACTATACCAGACATAACTAGCGTTATCCTCGAAAATATTGAACGAAACCAGGTTTAATTGACTGTTTCGGTGTGGTACCACATTACTACGTGATCCAATCCAGAAATAGCCCAGGATCTATCCATGAAGTATAAGAAATATGCGAAAGTATGACCCTGATGAGGGCAAATCCTAGACCTAACCCAGACCTAAGATGCGTTATCCTCTAAAATATTTATCCAAACCAGGTTTCATTGTACGTTTCAGTGTGGTACCACTTTACTACGTGATCCAATCCAGAAATAGCCCAGGGTCCAGCCATGAAGTATGAGAAATATGCGAAAGTATGAGCCTGATGAGGGCAAATCCTAGAACTAACCCAGACCTAACATGCGTTATCCTCTAAAATATTGATCGAAACCAGGTTCAATCGACTGTTTCAGCGTGGTACCACATTACTACGTGATACAATCCTGAAACAGCCCAGGATCTAGCCATGAAGTATGAGAAATATGCGAAAGTATGAGCCTGATGAGGGCAAATCCTAGACCTAACCCAGACCTAACATGCGTTATCCTCTAAAATATTGTTCGAAACCAGGTTCAATCGACTGTTTCAGCGTGTTACCACATTACTACGTGATACAATCCTGAAACAGCCCAGGATCTAGCCATGAAGTATGAGAATTATGCGAAAGTATGAGCCTGATGAGGGCAAATCCTAGACCTAACCCAGACCTAACATGCGTTATCCTCTAAAATATTTATCAAGACCAGGTTTAATTGAATGTATCAGTGTGGTACCACATTACTACGTGAACCAAACCAGAAAAAACCCAGGATCCGTTCAACAAGTATGTGAAAAATGCGAAAGTATGACACTGATGAGGGCAAATCCCAGACCTATCCCAGACCTAACTAGCGTTGTCCTCTAAAATATTGATGGAAACCAGGTTTCATTGACTGTTTCAGTGTGGTACTACATTACTATGTGATGCAATACAGAAAAAACCCAGGATCTGTTCAACAAGTATGTGAAAAATGCGATAGTATGAGTCTGATGAGGGCAAATCCCAGGCCTAACCTAGACATAACATGCGTTATCCTCTAAAATATTGATCGAAACCACGTTGAGTGGACTGTTTCAGAGTGGTACCACATTACTACGTGATCCAATGCAGAAAAAGCCCAGGATCTAGCCATGAAGTACGAGAAATATGCGAAAGTATGGGTCTGATGAGGGCAAATCCCAGACCTGTCCCAGACCTAACATGCGTTATCCTCAAAAATATTGATCGAAACCAGGTTTAATTGACTGTTTCAGTGTGGTACCACATTACTACGTGATCCAATCCAGAAATAGCCGAGGATCTAGCCATGAAGTATGAGATATATGCGAAAGAATGAGCCTGATGAGAGCAAATCCCAGACCTAACCTAGACCTAACATGCGTTATCCTCAAGAATATTGATCGAAACCAGGTTTAATGGACTGTTTCAGTGTGGTACCACATTACTACGTGATCCAATCCAGAAATAGCCCAGGATCTAGCCATGAAGTATTAGAAATGTGCGAAAGTATGAGCCTGATGATGGCAAATCCTAGACCTTACCCAGGCCTAACATGCGTTATCCTGTAAGATATTTATCAAGACCAGGTTTAATTGAATGTTTCAGTGTGGTACCACATTACTACGTGATGCAAACCAGAGAAAACCCAGGATCCGTTCAACAAGTATGTGAAGAATGCGAAAGTATGAGTCTGATGAGTGATAAACCCAGGCCTAACCTAGACCTAACATGCGTTATCCTCAAAAATATTGAGCGAAACCAGGTTTAATCGACTGTTTCAGTGTGGTACCACATTACTACATGATCGAAACCAGAAAAAAACCCATGGATCTGTTTAACAAGTATGTGAAAAATGCGAAAGTATGAGTCTGATGAGGGCAAATCCCAGGCCTAACCCAGACATAACATGCGTTATCCTCTAAAATATTGATCGAAACCACGTTGAGTGGACTGTTTCAGAGTGGTACCACATTACTACGTGATCCAATGCAGAAAAAGCCCAGGATCTAGCCATGAAGTATGAGAAATATGCGAAAGTATGGGTCTGATGAGGGTAAATCCCAGACCTATCCCAGACCTAACATGCGTTATCCTCTAAAATATTGATCGAAACCAGGTTTAATTGACTGTTTCAGTGTGGTACCACATTACTACGTGATCCAATCCAGAAATAGCCGAGGATGTAGCCATGAAGTATGAGATATATGCGAAGGAATGAGCCTGATGAGAGCAAATCCCAGACCTAACCTAGACCTAACATGCGTTATCCTCTAAAATATTGATCGAAACCAGGTTTAGTGGACTGTTGCAGTGTGGTACCACTCTACTACGTGACCCAAAGCAGAAAAAACCCTCGATCAGGTCAACATGTATGTTAAAAATGCGAAAGTATGACTCTGATGAGGGCAAATCCCAGGTCTAACCTAGACCTAACATGAGTTATCCTTTAAAATATTCATCGAAACCACGTTGAGTGGACTGTTTCAGTGTGGTACCACATTACTGCGTGATCCAATGCAGAAATAGCCCTGGATCTAGCTATGAAGTATGTGAAATATGCGAAAGTATGAGCCTGATGAGGGCAAATCCCAGGACTAACCTAGACATAACATGCGTTATCCTCTAAGATATTGATCGAAACCACGTTGAGTGGACTGTTTCAGTGTGGTACCACATTACTGCCTGATCCAAACCAGAAAAAACCCAGGATCTGTTCAACCAGTATGTGAAAAATGCGAAACTATGAGTCTGATGGGGGCAAATCCCAGACCTAACCCAGACCTAACATGCGTTATCCTCTAAAATATTGATCGAAACCAGGTCTAATTGACTGTTTCAGTGTGGTACCACATTACTGCGTGATCCAATGCAAAAATAGCCCAGGATCTAGCTATGAAGTATGAGAAATATGCGAAAGTATGAGACTGATGAGGGCAAATCCCAGGCCTAACCTAGACCTAACATGCGTTATCCTCAAAAATATTGATCGAAACCAGGTTTAATGGACTGTTTTAGTGTGGTACCACTTTACTACGTGATCCAAAGCAGAAAAAACCCTCGATTAGGTCATCATGTATGTTAAAACTGCGAAAGTATGTCCCTGATGAGGGCAAATCCCAGGCCTAAACTTGACCTAACATGCGTTGTCCTCTAAAATATTGATCGAAACCAGGTTTAATTGACTGTTTTAGTGTGGTACCACTTTACTACGTGATCCAAAGCAGAAAAAACCCTCGATTAGGTCAACATGTATGTTAAAACTGCGAAAGTATGTCCCTGATGAGGGCAAATCCCAGGCCTAAACTTGACCTAACATGCGTTATCCTCTAAAATATTGATCGAAACCAGGTTTAATGGACTGCTTCAGTGTGGTACCTCATTACTACCTAATCCAAACAAAAAGAAACCCAGGATCTGTTCAACCAGTATGTGAAAAATGCGAAACTATGAGTCTGATGGGGGCAAATCCCAGACCTAACCCAGACCTAACATGCGTTGTCCTCTAAAATATTGATCGAAACCAGGTTTAATTGACTGTTTTAGTGTGGTACCACTTTACTACGTGATCCAAAGCAGAAAAAACCCTCGATTAGGTCAACATGTATGTTAATACTGCGAAAGTATGTCCCTGATGAGGGCAAATCCCAGGCCTAAACTTGACCTAACATACGTTATCCTCTAAAATATTGATCGAAACCACGTTGAGTGGACTGTTTCAGTGTGGTACCACATTACTGCGTGATCCGATGCAGAATTAGCCCAGGATCTAGCTATGAAGTAAGAGAAATATGCGAAAGTATGAGCCTGATGAGGGCAAATCCTAGGCCTAACCTAGACATAACATGCGTTATCCTCTAAAATATTGATCGAAACCACGTTGAGTGGACTGTTTCAGTGTGGCACCACATTACTGCGTGATCCGATGCAGAACTAGCCCAGGATCTATCTATGAAGTATGAGAAATATGCGAAAGTATGAGCCTGATGAGGGCAAATCCCAGGCCTAACCTAGACCTAACAAGCGTTATCCTCAAAAATATTGATCGAAACCAGGTTTAATCGACTGTTTCAGTGTGGTACCACATTACTACGTGATCCAATCCAGAAATAGCCCAGGATCTAGCCATGAAGTATTAGAAATGTGCGAAAGTATGAGCCTGATGAGGGCAAATCCTAGACCTAACCCAGACCTAACATGCGTTATCCTCTAAAATATTTATCAAGACCAGGTTTAATTGACTGTTTCAGCGTGGTACCACATTACTACGTGATCCACACCAGAAAAAACCCAAGATCCGTCCAACAAGTATGTGAAGAATGCGAAAGTATTAGTCTGATGAGTGAAAATCCCAATCCTAACCAAGACCTAACATGCGTTATCCTCAATAATATTGATCGAAACCAGGTTTAATCGACTGTTTCAGTGTGGTACCACATTACTACGTGATCCAAACCAGAAAAAAACCCAGGATCTGTTCAACGAGTATGTGAAGTGTGCGAAAGTATGAGTCTGATGAGGGCAAATCTCATACCTATCCCGGGCCTTACTTGCGTTATCCTCTAAAATATTGATCGAAACCAGGTTTAATTGACTGTTTCAGTGTGGTACCACATTACTACGTGATCCAATCCAGAAATAGCCCAGGATCTAGCCATGAAGTATGAGAAATATGCGAAAGTATGAGCCTGACGAGGGCAAATCCTAGACATAACCCAGACCTAACATGCGTTATCCTCTAAAATATTTATCCAGACCAGGTTTAATTGATTGTTTCAGTGTGGTCCCACATTACTACGTGATCCAAACCAGAGAAAACCCAGGATCCGTTCAACAAGTATGTGAAGAATGCGAAAGTGTGAGTCTGATGACTGAAAATCCCAGGCCTAACCTAGACGTAACATGCGTTATCCTCAAAAATATTGATCGAAACCTGGTTTAATCGACTGTTTCAGTGTGGTACCACATTGCTACGTGATCCAAACCAGAAAAAACCCAGGATCAGTTCAACAAGTATGTGGAAAACGCGATAGTATGAGCCTGATGAGGGCGAATCCCAGACCTATCCCAGACCTAACTAGCGTTGTCCTCTAAAATATTCATGGAAACCAGGTTTCATTGACTGTTTCAGTGTGGTACTACATTACTACGTGATGCAATACAGAAAAAATCCAGGATCTGTTCAACAAGTATGTGAAAAACGCGAAAGTATGAGCCTGGTGAGGGCGAATCCCAGACCTATCCCAGACCTAACTTGCGTTATCCTCTAAAATATTGATCGAAACCAGGTTTAATTGACTGTTTCAGCGTGGTACCACTTTACTACGTGATACAATCCAGAAGCAGCCCAGGATCTAGCCATGAAGTATGAGAAATATGCGAAAGTATGAGCCTGATGAGGGCAAATCCTAGACCTAACCCAAACCTATCAAGCGTTATCCTCTAAAATATTTATCAAGACCAGGTTTAATTGAATGTATCAGTGTGGTACCACATTACTACGTAAACCAAACCAGAAAAAACCCAGGATCCGTTCAACAAGTATGTGAAAAATGCGAAAGTATGACACTGATGAGGGCAAATCCCAGACCTATCCCAGACCTAACTAGCGTTGTCCTCTAAAATATTGATGGAAACCAGGTTTCATTGACTGTTTCAGTGTGGTACTACATTACTACGTGATGCAATACAGAAAAAATCCAGGATCTGTTCAACAAGTATGTGAAAAACGCGAAAGTATGAGCCTTATGAGGGCAAATCCTAGACCTAACCCAGACCTAACACGCGTTATCCTCTAAAATATTTATCAAGACCAGGTTTAATTGATTGTTTCAGTGTGGTCCCACATTACTACGCGATCCACACCAGAAAAAACCCAGGATCCGTTCAACAGGTATGTGAAGAATGCGAAAGTATGCGTCTGATGAGTGAAAATCCCAGGCCAAACCTAGACCTATCATGCGTTATCCTCAAAAATAATGATCGAAACCAGGTTTAATTGACTGTTTCAGTGTGGTACCACATTACTACGTGATCCAATCCAGAAATAGCCCAGGATCTAGCCATGAAGTATTTGAATAATGCGAAAGTATGAGCCTGATGAGGGCAAATCCTAGACGTAACCCAGACCTAACATACGTTATCCTCTAAAATATTTATCAAGACCAGGTTCAATTGAATGTTTCAGTGTGGTACCCCATTACTACGTGATACAATCCAGAAATAGCCCAGGATCTAGCCATGAAGTATTAGAATAATGCGAAAGTATGAGCCTGGTGAGGGCGAATCCCAGACCTATCCCAGACCTAACTTGCGTTATCCTCTAAAATATTTATCCAAACCAGGTTTCATTGTACGTTTCAGTGTGGTACCACTTTACTACGTGATCCAATCCAGAAATAGCCCAGGGTCCAGCCATGAAGTATGAGAAATATGCGAAAGTATGAGCCTGATGAGGGCAAATCCTAGAACTAACCCAGACATAACTAGCGTTATCCTCGAAAATATTGAACGAAACCAGGTTTAATTGACTGTTTCGGTGTGGTACCACATTACTACGTGATCCAATCCAGAAATAGCCCAGGATCTATCCATGAAGTATAAGAAATATGCGAAAGTATGACCCTGATGAGGGCAAATCCTAGACCTAACCCAGACCTAAGATGCGTTATCCTCTAAAATATTTATCCAAACCAGGTTTCATTGTACGTTTCAGTGTGGTACCACTTTACTACGTGATCCAATCCAGAAATAGCCCAGGGTCCAGCCATGAAGTATGAGAAATATGCGAAAGTATGAGCCTGATGAGGGCAAATCCTAGAACTAACCCAGACCTAACATGCGTTATCCTCTAAAATATTGATCGAAACCAGGTTCAATCGACTGTTTCAGCGTGGTACCACATTACTACGTGATACAATCCTGAAACAGCCCAGGATCTAGCCATGAAGTATGAGAAATATGCGAAAGTATGACACTGATGAGGGCAAATCCCAGACCTATCCCAGACCTAACTAGCGTTGTCCTCTAAAATATTGATGGAAACCAGGTTTCATTGACTGTTTCAGTGTGGTACTACATTACTATGTGATGCAATACAGAAAAAACCCAGGATCTGTTCAACAAGTATGTGAAAAACGCGAAGGTATGAGCCTGATGAGGGCAAATCCTAGACCTAACCCAGACCTAACACGCGTTATCCTCTAAAATATTGATCGATACCAGGTTTAATGGACTGCTTCAGTGTGGTTCCCACTTTACTACGTGATCCAAAGCAGAAAAAACCCTCGATCAGGTCAACATGTATGTAAAAACTGCGAAAGTATGACCCTGATGAGGGCAGATCCCAGGCGTAACCTATACCTAACATGCGTTGTCCTCTAAAATATTGATGGAAACCAGGTTTAATTGACTGTTTCAGTGTCGTACTTCAATACTACGTGATGCAATCCAGAAAAAGCCCCGGATCTAGCCATCAAGTATGAGAAATATGCGAAGAATGAGCCTGATGAGAGCAAATCCCAGACCTATACCAGACATAACTAGCGTTATCCTCTAAAATATTGAACGAAACCAGGTTTAATTGACTGTTTCGGTGTGGTACCACATTACTACGTGATCGATACCAGAAAAAACTCAGGATTTGTTCAACAAGAATGCGAAAAAAGCGAAAGCATGAGTCTGATGAGGGCAAATCCCAGGCCTAACCTATACCTAACGTGCGTTGTCCTCTAAGATATTGATGGAAACTAGGTTTAATGGACTGTTTCAGTGTGGTACCACTTTACTACGTGATCGAAAGCAGATGAAACCCTCGATCAGGTCAACATGTATGTTAGAACTGCGAAAGTATGACCCTGCTGAGGGCAAATCGCAGGCCTAACCTAGACCTAACATGCGTTGCCCTCTAAAATATTGATGGAAACCAGGTTTAATTGACTGTTTCAGTGTTGTACATCATTACTACGTGATGCAATCCAGAAAAAGCCCAGGATCTAGCCATCAAGTATGAGAAATATGCGAAAGAATCAGCCTGTTGAGAGCAAATCCCAGACCTAACCCAGACCTAACATGAATTATTCTCTAAAATATTGATCGAAACCAGGTTTAATTGACTGTTTCGGTGTGGCACCACATTACTACGCGATCCAATCCAGAAATAGCCCAGGATCCAGCCATGAAGTATGAGAAATATGCGAAAGTATGAGCCTGATGAGGGCAAATCCTAGACCTAACCCAGACCTAACATGCGTTATCCTCTAAAATATTTATCAAGACCAGGTTTAATTGATTGTTTGAGTGTGGTCCCACATTACTACGTGATCCAAACCAGAAAAAACCCAGGTTCCGTTCAACAAGTATGTGAAGAATGCGAAAGTATGAGTCTGATGGGTGAAAATCCCAGGCCTAACCTAGACCTAACATGCGTTATCCTCAAAAATATTGATCGGAACCTGGTTTAATCGACTGTTTCAGTGTGGTACCACACTACTACGTGATGCAATCCAGAAAAAGCCCAGGATCTAGCCATCAAGTATGAGAAATATGCGAAAGAATGAGCCTGATGAGGGCAAATCCTAGACCTATCCCAGACCTAACTTGCGTTATCCTCTAAAATATTCATGAAACCAGGTTTAATTGACTGTTTTAGTGTGGTGCCCCATTACTACGTGATCCAATCCAGAAATAGCCCAGGATCTAGCCATCAAGTGTGAGAAATATGCGAAAGAATGAGCCTGTTGAGAGCAAATCCCAGACGTAACCCAGACCTAACATGAATTAGTCTCTAAAATAATGATCGAAACCAGGTTTAATTGACTGTTTCGGTGTGGCACCACATTACTACGCGATCCAATCCAGAAATAGCCCAGGATCCAACCATGAAGTATGAGAAATATGCGAAAGTATGAGCCTGATGAGGGCGAATCCCAGACCTATCCCAGACCTAACTTGCGTTATCCTCTAAAATACTGATCGAAACCAGGTTTAATCGCCTTTCTCAGTGTGGAACCGCATTACTACGCGATCGAAACCAGTAAAAACCCAGGATCAGTTCAACAAGTATGTGGAAAACGCGATAGTATGAGCCTGATGAGGGCGAATCCTAGACCTATCTCAGACCTTACTTGCGTTATCCTCTAAAATATTGATCGAAACCAGGTTTAATTGACTGTTTCAGCGTGGTGCCACATTACTACGTGATACAATCCAGAAATAGCCCAGGATCTAGCCATGAAGTATGAGAAATATGCGAAAGTATGAGCCTCATGAGGGCAAATCCCAGGACTAACCTAGACATAACATGCGTTATCCTCTAAGATATTGATCGAAACCACGTTGAGTGGACTGTTTCAGTGTGGTACCACATTACTACGTGATCCATACCAGAAAAAACTCAGGATTTGTTCAACAAGTATGTGAAAAATACGAAAGCATGAGTCTGATGAGGGCAAATCCTAGACCTAACCCAGACCTAACATGCGTTATCCTCTAAAATATTTATCAAGACCAGGTTTAATTTATTGTTTCTGTGTGGTACCACATTACTACGTGATCCATACCAGAAAAAACTCAGGATTTGTTCAACAAGTATGTGAAAAATACGAAAGCATGAGTCTGATGAGGGCAAATCCTAGACCTAACCCAGACCTAACATGCGTTATCCTCTAAAATATTGATCGAAACCAGGTTTAATTGAATGTTTCAGTGTGGCACCACATTACTACGTGATGCAGTCCAGAAAAAGCCCAGGATCTAGCCATCAAGTATGAGAAATATGCGAAAGAATGAGCCTGATGACAGCAAATCCCAGACCTAACCTAGACCTAACATGCGTTATCCTTTAAAATATTTATCAAGATCAGGTTTAATTGAATGTTTCATTGTGGTACCACATTACTACGTGATCCAATCCAGAAATAGCCCAGGATCTAGCCATGAAGTATGAGAGATATGCGAAAGTATGAGCTTGATGAGGGCGAATCCCAGACCTATCCTAGACCTAACTTGCGTTATGCTCTATAATATTGATCGAAACCAGGTTTAATTGAATGTTTCAGTGTGGCACCACATTACTACGTGATGCAATCCAGAAAAAGCCCAGGATCTAGCCATCAAGTATGAGAAATATGCGAAAGAATGAGCCTGATGAGAGCAAATCCCAGACCTAACCTAGACCTAACATGCGTTTTCCTCTAAAATATTGATCGAAACCAGGTTTAATGGATTGTTTCAGTGTGGTACCACATTACTACGTGACCCAAACCAGAAAAAACCCAGGATCTGTTCAACAAGTATGTGGAAAACGCGAAAGTATGAGCCTGATGAGGGCAAATCCTAGACCTAACCTAGACCTAACATGCGTTATCCTCTAAAATATTGATCGAAACCAGGTTTAATTGACTGTTTCAGTGTGGTACCACATTACTACGTGACCCAATCCAGAAATAGCCCAGGATCTAGCCATGAAGTATGAGAAATATGCGAAAGAATGAGCCTGATGAGGGTAAATCCCAGACCTATCCCAGACCTAACTTGCGTTATCCTCTAAAATATTGATCGAAACAAGGTTCAATTGACTGTTTCAGTGTGGTCCCACATTTCTACGTGATCCAAACCAGAAAAAACCCAGGATCCGTTCAACAAGTATGTGAAGAATGCGAAAGTATGAGTCTGATGAGAGAAAATCCCAGGCCTAACCTAGACCTAACATGCGTTATCCTCAAAAATATTGATCGAAACCAGGTTTAATCGACTGTTTCAGTGTTGTACTTCATTACTGCGTGATGCAATCCAGAAAAAACCCAGGATCTGTTCAACACGTATGTGAAGAACGCGAAAGTATGAGCCTGATGAGGGCGAATCCCAGACCTATCCCAGACCTAACATGTAATATCCTCTAAGATATTGATCGAAACCAGGTTTAGTGGGCTGTTCCAGTGTGGTACCACATTACTACGTGACCCAAACCAGAAAAAACCCAGGATCTGTTCAACAAGTATGTGGAAAACGCGAAAGTATGAGCCTGATGAGGGCAAATCCTAGACCTAACCTAGACCTAACATGCGTTATCCTCTAAAATATTGATCGAAACCAGGTTTAATTGACTGTTTCAGTGTGGTACCACATTACTACGTGACCCAATCCAGAAATAGCCCAGGATCTAGCCATGAAGTATGAGAAATATGCGAAAGAATGAGCCTGTTGAGAGCAAATCCCAGACGTAACCCAGACCTAACATGAATTAGTCTCTAAAATAATGATCGAAACCAGGTTTAATTGACTGTTTCGGTGTGGCACCACATTACTACGCGATCCAATCCAGAAATAGCCCAGGATCCAACCATGAAGTATGAGAAATATGCGAAAGTATGAGCCTGATGAGGGCGAATCCCAGACCTATCCCAGACCTAACTTGCGTTATCCTCTAAAATACTGATCGAAACCAGGTTTAATCGCCTTTCTCAGTGTGGAACCGCATTACTACGCGATCGAAACCAGTAAGAACCCAGGATCAGTTCAACAAGTATGTGGAAAACGCGATAGTTTGAGCCTGATGAGGGCGAATCCTAGACCTATCTCAGACCTTACTTGCGTTATCCTCTAAAATGTTGATCGAAACCAGGTTTAATTGACTGTTTCAGCGTGGTACCACATTACTACGTGATACAATCCAGAAATAGCCCAGGATCTAGCCATGAAGTATGAGAAATATGCGAAAGTATGAGCCTGATGAGGGCAAATCCTAGACCTACCCCAGACCTAACATGCGTTATCCTCAAAAATATTTATCAAGACCAGGTTTAATTGAATGTTTCAGTGTGGTACCACATTACTACGTGATCCATACCAGAAAAAACTCAGGATTTGTTCAACAAGTATGTGAAAAATACGAAAGCATGAGTCTGATAAGGGCAAATCCTAGACCTAACCCAGACCTAACATGCGTTATCCTCTAAAATATTTATCAAGACCAGGTTTAATTTATTGTTTCTGTGTGGTACCACATTACTACGTGATCCATACCAGAAAAAACTCAGGATTTGTTCAACAAGTATGTGAAAAATACGAAAGCATGAGTCTGATGAGGGCAAATCCTAGACCTAACCCAGACCTAACATGCGTTATCCTCTAAAATATTGATCGAAACCAGGTTTAATTGAATGTTTCAGTGTGGCACCACATTACTACGTGATGCAGTCCAGAAAAAGCCCAGGATCTAGCCATCAAGTATGAGAAATATGCGAAAGAATGAGCCTGATGACAGCAAATCCCAGACCTAACCTAGACCTAACATGCGTTATCCTTTAAAATATTTATCAAGATCAGGTTTAATTGAATGTTTCATTGTGGTACCACATTACTACGTGATCCAATCCAGAAATAGCCCAGGATCTAGCCATGAAGTATGAGAAATATGCGAAAGTATGAGCTTGATGAGGGCGAAGCCCAGACCTATCCTAGACCTAACTTGCGTTATGCTCTATAATATTGATCGAAACCAGGTTTAATTGAATGTTTCAGTGTGGCACCACATTACTACGTGATGCAATCCAGAAAAAGCCCAGGATCTAGCCATCAAGTATGAGAAATATGCGAAAGAATGAGCCTGATGAGAGCAAATCCCAGACCTAACCTAGACCTAACATGCGTTATCCTCTAAAATATTGATCGAAACCAGGTTTAATGGATTGTTTCAGTGTGGTCCCACATTACTACGTGATCCAAACCAGAGAAAACCCAGGATCCGTTCAACAAGTATGTGAAGAATGCGAAAGTGTGAGTCTGATGACTGAAAATCCCAGGCCTAACCTAGACGTAACATGCGTTATCCTCAAAAATATTGATCGAAACCTGGTTTAATCGACTGTTTCAGTGTGGTACCACATTGCTACGTGATCCAAACCAGAAAAAACCCAGGATCAGTTCAACAAGTATGTGGAAAACGCGATAGTATGAGCCTGATGAGGGCGAATCCCAGACCTATCCCAGACCTAACTAGCGTTGTCCTCTAAAATATTCATGGAAACCAGGTTTCATTGACTGTTTCAGTGTGGTACTACATTACTACGTGATGCAATACAGAAAAAATCCAGGATCTGTTCAACAAGTATGTGAAAAACGCGAAAGTATGAGCCTGGTGAGGGCGAATCCCAGACCTATCCCAGACCTAACTTGCGTTATCCTCTAAAATATTGATCGAAACCAGGTTTAATTGACTGTTTCAGCGTGGTACCACTTTACTACGTGATACAATCCAGAAGCAGCCCAGGATCTAGCCATGAAGTATGAGAAATATGCGAAAGTATGAGCCTGATGAGGGCAAATCCTAGACCTAACCCAAACCTATCATGCGTTATCCTCTAAAATATTAATCAAGACCAGGTTCAATTGAATGTATCAGTGTGGTACCACATTGCTACGTAAACCAAACCAGAAAAAAGCCAGGATCCGTTCAACAAGTATGTGAAAAATGCGAAAGTATGACACTGATGAGGGCAAATCCCAGACCTATCCCAGACCTAACTAGCGTTGTCCTCTAAAATATTGATGGAAACCAGGTTTCATTGACTGTTTCAGTGTGGTACTACATTACTACGTGATGCAATACAGAAAAAATCCAGGATCTGTTCAACAAGTATGTGAAAAACGCGAAAGTATGAGCCTTATGAGGGCAAATCCTAGACCTAACCCAGACCTAACACGCGTTATCCTCTAAAATATTTATCAAGACCAGGTTTAATTGATTGTTTCAGTGTGGTCCCACATTACTACGCGATCCACACCAGAAAAAACCCAGGATCCGTTCAACAGGTATGTGAAGAATGCGAAAGTATGCGTCTGATGAGTGAAAATCCCAGGCCAAACCTAGACCTATCATGCGTTATCCTCAAAAATAATGATCGAAACCAGGTTTAATTGACTGTTTCAGTGTGGTACCACATTACTACGTGATCCAATCCAGAAATAGCCCAGGATCTAGCCATGAAGTATTTGAATAATGCGAAAGTATGAGCCTGATGAGGGCAAATCCTAGACGTAACCCAGACCTAACATACGTTATCCTCTAAAATATTTATCAAGACCAGGTTCAATTGAATGTTTCAGTGTGGTACCACATTACTACGTGATACAATCCAGAAATAGCCCAGGATCTAGCCATGAAGTATTAGAATAATGCGAAAGTATGAGCCTGGTGAGGGCGAATCCCAGACCTATCCCAGACCTAACTTGCGTTATCCTCTAAAATATTGATCGATACCAGGTTTAATGGACTGCTTCAGTGTGGTACCACTTTACTACGTGATCCAAAGCAGAAAAAACCCTCGATCAGGTCAACATGTATGTAAAAACTGCGAAAGTATGACCCTGATGAGGGCAGATCCCAGGCGTAACCTATACCTAACATGCGTTGTCCTCTAAAATATTGATGGAAACCAGGTTTAATTGACTGTTTCAGTGTCGTACTTCAATACTACGTGACGCAATC
This sequence comes from Colletes latitarsis, assembly GCF_051014445.1. Taxonomy (NCBI): domain Eukaryota; kingdom Metazoa; phylum Arthropoda; class Insecta; order Hymenoptera; family Colletidae; genus Colletes; species Colletes latitarsis. Next base: position 19,989,947 of record NC_135136.1, read on the forward strand.
CAGAAAAAGCCCCGGATCTAGCCATCAGGTATGAGAAATATGCGAAAGAATGAGCCTGATGAGAGCAAATCCCAGAACTATACCAGACATAACTAGCGTTATCCTCGAAAATATTGAACGAAACCAGGTTTAATTGACTGTTTCGGTGTGGTACCACATTACTACGTGATCCAATCCAGAAATAGCCCAGGATCTATCCATGAAGTATAAGAAATATGCGAAAGTATGACCCTGATGAGGGCAAATCCTAGACCTAACCCAGACCTAAGATGCGTTATCCTCTAAAATATTTATCCAAACCAGGTTTCATTGTACGTTTCAGTGTGGTACCACTTTACTACGTGATCCAATCCAGAAATAGCCCAGGGTCCAGCCATGAAGTATGAGAAATATGCGAAAGTATGAGCCTGATGAGGGCAAATCCTAGAACTAACCCAGACCTAACATGCGTTATCCTCTAAAATATTGATCGAAACCAGGTTCAATCGACTGTTTCAGCGTGGTACCACATTACTACGTGATACAATCCTGAAACAGCCCAGGATCTAGCCATGAAGTATGAGAAATATTCGAAAGTATGAGCCTGATGAGGGCAAATCCTAGACCTAACCCAGACCTAACATGCGTTATCCTCTAAAATATTGTTCGAAACCAGGTTCAATCGACTGTTTCAGCGTGTTACCACATTACTACGTGATACAATCCTGAAACAGCCCAGGATCTAGCCATGAAGTATGAGAATTATGCGAAAGTATGAGCCTGATGAGGGCAAATCCTAGACCTAACCCAGACCTAACATGCGTTATCCTCTAAAATATTTATCAAGACCAGGTTTAATTGAATGTATCAGTGTGGTACCACATTATTACGTGAACCAAACCAGAAAAAACCCAGGATCCGTTCAACAAGTATGTGAAAAATGCGAAAGTATGACACTGATGAGGGCAAATCCCAGACCTATCCCAGACCTAACTAGCGTTGTCCTCTAAAATATTGATGGAAACCAGGTTTCATTGACTGTTTCAGTGTGGTACTACATTACTACGTGATGCAATACAGAAAAAACCCAGGATCTGTTCAACAAGTATGTGAAAAACGCGAAGGTATGAGCCTGATGAGGGCAAATCCTAGACCTAATCCAGACCTAACACGCGTTATCCTCTAAAATATTGATCGATACCAGGTTTAATGGACTGCTTCAGTGTGGTTCCCACTTTACTACGTGATCCAAAGCAGAAAAAACCCTCGATCAGGTCAACATGTATGTAAAAACTGCGAAAGTATGACCCTGATGAGGGCAGATCCCAGGCGTAACATATACCTAACATGCGTTGTCCTCTAAAATATTGATGGAAACCAGGTTTAATTGACTGTTTCAGTGTCGTACTTCAATACTACGTGATGCAATCCAGAAAAAGCCCCGGATCTAGCCATCAAGTATGAGAAATATGCGAAAGAATGAGCCTGATGAGAGCAAATCCCAGACCTATACCAGACATAACTAGCGTTATCCTCTAAAATATTGAACGAAACCAGGTTTAATTGACTGTTTCGGTGTGGTACCACATTACTACGTGATCGATACCAGAAAAAACTCAGGATTTGTTCAACAAGTATGCGAAAAATGCGAAAGCATGAGTCTGATGAGGGCAAATCCCAGGCCTAACCTATACCTAACGTGCGTTGTCCTCTAAGATATTGATGGAAACTAGGTTTAATGGACTGTTTCAGTGTGGTACCACTTTACTACGTGATCGAAAGCAGAAAAAACCCTCGATCAGGTCAACATGTATGTTAGAACTGCGAAAGTATGACCCTGCTGAGGGCAAATCCCAGGCCTAACCTAGACCTAACATGCGTTGCCCTCTAAAATATTGATGGAAACCAGGTTTAATTGACTGTTTCAGTGTTGTACTTCATTACTACGTGATGCAATCCAGAAAAAGCCCAGGATCTAGCCATCAAGTATGAGAAATATGCGAAAGAATCAGCCTGTTGAGAGCAAATCCCAGACCTAACCCAGACCTAACATGAATTATTCTCTAAAATATTGATCGAAACCAGGTTTAATTGACTGTTTCGGTGTGGCACCACATTACTACGCGATCCAATCCAGAAATAGCCCAGGATCCAGCCATGAAGTATGAGAAATATGCGAAAGTATGAGCCTGATGAGGGCAAATCCTAGACCTAACCCAGACCTAACATGCGTTATCCTCTAAAATATTTATCAAGACCAGGTTTAATTGATTGTTTGAGTGTGGTCCCACATTACTACGTGATCCAAACCAGAAAAAACCCAGGTTCCGTTCAACAAGTATGTGAAGAATGCGAAAGTATGAGTCTGATGAGTGAAAATCCCAGGCCTAACCTAGACCTAACATGCGTTATCCTCAAAAATATTGATCGAAACCTGGTTTAATCGACTGTTTCAGTGTGGTACCACACTACTACGTGATGCAATCCAGAAAAAGCCCAGGATCTAGCCATCAAGTATGAGAAATATGCGAAAGAATGAGCCTGATGAGGGCAAATCCTAGACCTATCCCAGACCTAACTTGCGTTATCCTCTAAAATATTCATGAAACCAGGTTTAATTGACTGTTTTAGTGTGGTGCCACATTACTACGTGATCCAATCCAGAAATAGCCCAGGATCTAGCCATCAAGTGTGAGAAATATGCGAAAGAATGAGCCTGTTGAGAGCAAATCCCAGACGTAACCCAGACCTAACATGAATTAGTCTCTAAAATAATGATCGAAACCAGGTTTAATTGACTGTTTCGGTGTGGCACCACATTACTACGCGATCCAATCCAGAAATAGCCCAGGATCCAACCATGAAGTATGAGAAATATGCGAAAGTATGAGCCAGATGAGGGCGAATCCCAGACCTATCCCAGACCTAACTTGCGTTATCCTCTAAAATACTGATCGAAACCAGGTTTAATCGCCTTTCTCAGTGTGGAACCGCATTACTACGCGATCGAAACCAGTAAAAACCCAGGATCAGTTCAACAAGTATGTGGAAAACGCGATAGTATGAGCCTGATGAGGGCGAATCCTAGACCTATCTCAGACCTTACTTGCGTTATCCTCTAAAATATTGATCGAAACCAGGTTTAATTGACTGTTTCAGCGTGGTACCACATTACTACGTGATACAATCCAGAAATAGCCCAGGATCTAGCCATGAAGTATGAGAAATATGCGAAAGTATGAGCCTGATGAGGGCAAATCCTAGACCTACCCCAGACCTAACATGCGTTATCCTCAAAAATATTTATCAAGACCAGGTTTAATTGAATGTTTCAGTGTGGTACCACATTACTACGTGATCCATACCAGAAAAAACTCAGGATTTGTTCAACAAGTATGTGAAAAATACGAAAGCATGAGTCTGATGAGGGCAAATCCTAGACCTAACCCAGACCTAACATGCGTTATCCTCTAAAATATTTATCAAGACCAGGTTTAATTTATTGTTTCTGTGTGGTACCACATTACTACGTGATCCATACCAGAAAAAACTCAGGATTTGTTCAACAAGTATGTGAAAAATACGAAAGCATGAGTCTGATGAGGGCAAATCCTAGACCTAACCCAGACCTAACATGCGTTATCCTCTAAAATATTGATCGAAACCAGGTTTAATTGAATGTTTCAGTGTGGCACCACATTACTACGTGATGCAGTCCAGAAAAAGCCCAGGATCTAGCCATCAAGTATGAGAAATATGCGAAAGAATGAGCCTGATGACAGCAAATCCCAGACCTAACCTAGACCTAACATGCGTTATCCTTTAAAATATTTATCAAGATCAGGTTTAATTGAATGTTTCATTGTGGTACCACATTACTACGTGATCCAATCCAGAAATAGCCCAGGATCTAGCCATGAAGTATGAGAGATATGCGAAAGTATGAGCTTGATGAGGGCGAATCCCAGACCTATCCTAGACCTAACTTGCGTTATGCTCTATAATATTGATCGAAACCAGGTTTAATTGAATGTTTCAGTGTGGCACCACATTACTACGTGATGCAATCCAGAAAAAGCCCAGGATCTAGCCATCAAGTATGAGAAATATGCGAAAGAATGAGCCTGATGAGAGCAAATCCCAGACCTAACCTAGACCTAACATGCGTTATCCTCTAAAATATTGATCGAAACCAGGTTTAATGGATTGTTTCAGTGTGGTACCACATTACTACGTGACCCAAACCAGAAAAAACCCAGGATCTGTTCAACAAGTATGTGGAAAACGCGAAAGTATGAGCCTGATGAGGGCAAATCCTAGACCTAACCTAGACCTAACATGCGTTATCCTCTAAAATATTGATCGAAACCAGGTTTAATTGACTGTTTCAGTGTGGTACCACATTACTACGTGACCCAATCCAGAAATAGCCCAGGATCTAGCCATGAAGTATGAGAAATATGCGAAAGAATGAGCCTGATGAGGGTAAATCCCAGACCTATCCCAGACCTAACTTGCGTTATCCTCTAAAATATTGATCGAAACAAGGTTCAATTGACTGTTTCAGTGTGGTCCCACATTTCTACGTGATCCAAACCAGAAAAAACCCAGGATCCGTTCAACAAGTATGTGAAGAATGCGAAAGTATGAGTCTGATGAGAGAAAATCCCAGGCCTAACCTAGACCTAACATGCGTTATCCTCAAAAATATTGATCGAAACCTGGTTTAATCGACTGTTTCAGTGTGGTGCCACACTACTACGTGATGCAATCCAGAAAAAGCCCAGCATCTAGCCATCAAGTATGAGAAATATGCGAATGAATGAGCCTGATGAGGGCAAATCCTAGACCTATCCCAGACCTAACTTGCGTTATCCTCTAAAATATTGATCGAAACAAGGTTCAATTGACTGTTTCAGCGTGGTACCATATTACTACGTGATACAATCCAAACCAGCCCAGGATCTAGCCATGAAGTATGAGAAATATGCGAAAGAATGAGCCTGATGAGGGCAAATCCCAGACCTATCCCAGACCTAACTTGCGTTATCCTCTAAAATATTGATCGAAACCAGGTTTAATCGACTGTTTCAGTGTTGTACTTAATTACTGCGTGATGCAATCCAGAAAAAACCCAGGATCTGTTCAACACGTATGTGAAGAACGCGAAAGTATGAGCCTGATGAGGGCGAATCCCAGACCTATCCCAGACCTAACATGTAATATCCTCTAAGATATTGATCGAAACCAGGTTTAGTGGGCTGTTCCAGTGTGGTACCACATTACTACGTGACCCAAACCAGAAAAAACCCAGGATCTGTTCAACAAGTATGTGGAGAACGCGAAAGTATGAGCCTGATGAGGGCAAATCCTAGACCTAACCTAGACCTAACATGCGTTATCCTCTAAAATATTGATCGAAACCAGGTTTAATTGACTGTTTCAGTGTGGTACCACATTACTACGTGACCCAATCCAGAAATAGCCCTGGATCTAGCCATGAAGTATGAGAAATATGCGAAAGAATGAGCCTGTTGAGAGCAAATCCCAGACGTAACCCAGACCTAACATGAATTAGTCTCTAAAATAATGATCGAAACCAGGTTTAATTGACTGTTTCTAAAATATTGATCGAAACAAGGTTCAATTGACTGTTTCAGTGTGGTCCCACATTTCTACGTGATCCAAACCAGAAAAAACCCAGGATCCGTTCAACAAGTATGTGAAGAATGCGAAAGTATGAGTCTGATGAGAGAAAATCCCAGGCCTAACCTAGACCTAACATGCGTTATCCTCAAAAATATTGATCGAAACCTGGTTTAATCGACTGTTTCAGTGTGGTGCCACACTACTACGTGATGCAATCCAGAAAAAGCCCAGCATCTAGCCATCAAGTATGAGAAATATGCGAATGAATGAGCCTGATGAGGGCAAATCCTAGACCTATCCCAGACCTAACTTGCGTTATCCTCTAAAATATTGATCGAAACAAGGTTCAATTGACTGTTTCAGCGTGGTACCACATTACTACGTGATACAATCCAAACCAGCCCAGGATCTAGCCATGAAGTATGAGAAATATGCGAAAGAATGAGCCTGATGAGGGCAAATCCCAGACCTATCCCAGACCTAACTTGCGTTATCCTCTAAAATATTGATCGAAACCAGGTTTAATCGACTGTTTCAGTGTTGTACTTCATTACTGCGTGATGCAATCCAGAAAAAACCCAGGATCTGTTCAACACGTATGTGAAGAACGCGAAAGTATGAGCCTGATGAGGGCGAATCCCAGACCTATCCCAGACCTAACATGTAATATCCTCTAAGATATTGATCGAAACCAGGATTAGTGGGCTGTTCCAGTGTGGTACCACATTACTACGTGACCCAAACCAGAAAAAACCCAGGATCTGTTCAACAAGTATGTGGAAAACGCGAAAGTATGAGCCTGATGAGGGCAAATCCTAGACCTAACCTAGACCTAACATGCGTTATCCTCTAAAATATTGATCGAAACCAGGTTTAATTGACTGTTTCAGTGTGGTACCACATTACTACGTGACCCAATCCAGAAATAGCCCAGGATCTAGCCATGAAGTATGAGAAATATGCGAAAGAATGAGCCTGATGAGGGCGAATCCTAGACCTATCTCAGACCTTACTTGCGTTATCCTCTAAAATATTGATCGAAACCAGGTTTAATTGACTGTTTCAGCGTGGTACCACATTACTACGTGATACAATCCAGAAATAGCCCAGGATCTAGCCATGAAGTATGAGAAATATGCGAAAGTATGAGCCTGATGAGGGCAAATCCTAGACCTACCCCAGACCTAACATGCGTTATCCTCAAAAATATTTATCAAGACCAGGTTTAATTGAATGTTTCAGTGTGGTACCACATTACTACGTGATCCATACCAGAAAAAACTCAGGATTTGTTCAACAAGTATGTGAAAAATACGAAAGCATGAGTCTGATGAGGGCAAATCCTAGACCTAACCCAGACCTAACATGCGTTATCCTCTAAAATATTTATCAAGACCAGGTTTAATTTATTGTTTCTGTGTGGTACCACATTACTACGTGATCCATACCAGAAAAAACTCAGGATTTGTTCAACAAGTATGTGAAAAATACGAAAGCATGAGTCTGATGAGGGCAAATCCTAGACCTAACCCAGACCTAACATGCGTTATCCTCTAAAATATTGATCGAAACCAGGTTTAATTGAATGTTTCAGTGTGGCACCACATTACTACGTGATGCAGTCCAGAAAAAGCCCAGGATCTAGCCATCAAGTATGAGAAATATGCGAAAGAATGAGCCTGATGACAGCAAATCCCAGACCTAACCTAGACCTAACATGCGTTATCCTTTAAAATATTTATCAAGATCAGGTTTAATTGAATGTTTCATTGTGGTACCACATTACTACGTGATCCAATCCAGAAATAGCCCAGCATCTAGCCATGAAGTATGAGAGATATGCGAAAGTATGAGCTTGATGAGGGCGAATCCCAGACCTATCCTAGACCTAACTTGCGTTATGCTCTATAATATTGATCGAAACCAGGTTTAATTGAATGTTTCAGTGTGGCACCACATTACTACGTGATGCAATCCAGAAAAAGCCCAGGATCTAGCCATCAAGTATGAGAAATATGCGAAAGAATGAGCCTGATGAGAGCAAATCCCAGACCTAACCTAGACCTAACATGCGTTATCCTCTAAAATATTGATCGAAACCAGGTTTAATGGATTGTTTCAGTGTGGTACCACATTACTACGTGACCCAAACCAGAAAAAACCCAGGATCTGTTCAACAAGTATGTGGGAAACGCGAAAGTATGAGCCTGATGAGGGCAAATCCTAGACCTAACCTAGACCTAACATGCGTTATCCTCTAAAATATTGATCGAAACCAGGTTTAATTGACTGTTTCAGTGTGGTACCACATTACTACGTGACCCAATCCAGAAATAGCCCAGGATCTAGCCATGAAGTATGAGAAATATGCGAAAGAATGAGCCTGATGAGGGTAAATCCCAGACCTATCCCAGACCTAACTTGCGTTATCCTCTAAAATATTGATCGAAACAAGGTTCAATTGACTGTTTCAGTCTGGTCCCACATTTCTACGTGATCCAAACCAGAAAAAACCCAGGATCCGTTCAACAAGTATGTGAAGAATGCGAAAGTATGAGTCTGATGAGAGAAAATCCCAGGCCTAACCTAGACCTAACATGCGTTATCCTCAAAAATATTGATCGAAACCTGGTTTAATCGACTGTTTCAGTGTGGTGCCACACTACTACGTGATGCAATCCAGAAAAAGCCCAGCATCTAGCCATCAAGTATGAGAAATATGCGAATGAATGAGCCTGATGAGGGCAAATCCTAGACCTATCCCAGACCTAACTTGCGTTATCCTCTAAAATATTGATCGAAACAAGGTTCAATTGACTGTTTCAGCGTGGTACCACATTACTACGTGATACAATCCAAACCAGCCCAGGATCTAGCCATGAAGTATGAGAAATATGCGAAAGAATGAGCCTGATGAGGGCAAATCCCAGACCTATCCCAGACCTAACTTGCGTTATCCTCTAAAATATTGATCGAAACCAGGTTTAATCGACTGTTTCAGTGTTGTACTTCATTACTGCGTGATGCAATCCAGAAAAAACCCAGGATCTGTTCAACACGTATGTGAAGAACGCGAAAGTATGAGCCTGATGAGGGCGAATCCCAGACCTATCCCAGACCTAACATGTAATATCCTCTAAGATATTGATCGAAACCAGGTTTAGTGGGCTGTTCCAGTGTGGTACCACATTACTACGTGACCCAAACCAGAAAAAACCCAGGATCTGTTCAACAAGTATGTGGAAAACGCGAAAGTATGAGCCTGATGAGGGCAAATCCTAGACCTAACCTAGACCTAACATGCGTTATCCTCTAAAATATTGATCGAAACCAGGTTTAATTGACTGTTTCAGTGTGGTACCACATTACTACGTGACCCAATCCAGAAATAGCCCAGGATCTAGCCATGAAGTATGAGAAATATGCGAAAGAATGAGCCTGTTGAGAGCAAATCCCAGACGTAACCCAGACCTAACATGAATTAGTCTCTAAAATAATGATCGAAACCAGGTTTAATTGACTGTTTCGGTGTGGCACCACATTACTACGCGATCCAATCCAGAAATAGCCCAGGATCCAACCATGAAGTATGAGAAATATGCGAAAGTATGAGCCTGATGAGGGCGAATCCCAGACCTATCCCAGACCTAACTTGCGTTATCCTCTAAAATACTGATCGAAACCAGGTTTAATCGCCTTTCTCAGTGTGGAACCGCATTACTACGCGATCGAAACCAGTAAAAACCCAGGATCAGTTCAACAAGTATGTGGAAAACGCGATAGTATGAGCCTGATGAGGGCGAATCCTAGACCTATCTCAGACCTTACTTGCGTTATCCTCTAAAATATTGATCGAAACCAGGTTTAATTGACTGTTTCAGCGTGGTACCACATTACTACGTGATACAATCCAGAAATAGCCCAGGATCTAGCCATGAAGTATGAGAAATATGCGAAAGTATGAGCCTGATGAGGGCAAATCCTAGACCTACCCCAGACCTAACATGCGTTATCCTCAAAAATATTTATCAGGACCAGGTTTAATTGAATGTTTCAGTGTGGTACCACATTACTACGTGATCCATACCAGAAAAAACTCAGGATTTGTTCAACAAGTATGTGAAAAATACGAAAGCATGAGTCTGATGAGGGCAAATCCTAGACCTAACCCAGACCTAACATGCGTTATCCTCTAAAATATTTATCAAGACCAGGTTTAATTTATTGTTTCTGTGTGGTACCACATTACTACGTGACCCAAACCAGAAAAAACCCAGGATCTGTTCAACAAGCATGTGGAAAACGCGAAAGTTTGAGCCTGATGAGGGCAAATCCTAGACCTAACCTAGACCTAACATGCGTTATCCTCTAAAATATTGATCGAAACCAGGTTTAATTGACTGTTTCAGTGTGGTACCACATTACT